>NW_003303618.1:243763-245432 GCF_000142945.1 Phytophthora infestans T30-4
TGTGTACCTACGAGCACACGACTCGATCGCTATGTGGATTCCAGATGGGGATTTGCCACGAGGTGACGGCTATGTGCGTCTGGAGTCCAAGAAGTACCAAGACTGGCAAGTGTTGGCCTACGAAGGTTGTAAAGACCGCGGGCTCTTTCAGCGTGAATGCGAAATCTACGAACAGTGGCTTGCAACTCAGCCTTCAGCAGTTGATCGACCATACTACCCAGAACCCGGTGGGGTGCTAGCACGACCTCTAGAAGACTCGCTAGTGGATTCTAGTGATCGTCTGACATGTGCAGAGCGCTGGGCACTGATCCTGGAAAAGCGTGAACGAGTGGAAGCCTGTCTGGCGTCTGGGGTGACAGCCGGGGATTTGGCCGACGGTCAGCCTTCCGCAGAACCTTTGGACACTTACACGACAAGCCATGGCGGAGGCAATAACGCGAACGAAGCCTCGGTAGTGCGTACACACGAACTACTGAGGCCGGTAAACGTGGTACATACGCCAACGAGTGTTAGTTTCCAGTCAGGGGTGACCACGGAAGCGACAAGTCACGGCACTGGATTGAATGGAGTCACCCGTTTTGACGAAGCTGTCCCGGCCTTGTGTGTCGCCAAATCTGCGAACGAGCCACCGGTGGTTGATCCAGAGGATACAGGCATCGCGCAGAAGGTGTTGAGTACGGCACCGAGTATTCATTGCAAGATTGGTGCGAATTCCGAAATGTCAAGACAGCGGCAGAACGAGGAGCGGAACAAAAGTCAACAACCCAATATGTCGACGGCCCACGCATTCAATATTGCGAACGACGACTCGGCAGGTGGCCCAGAGATGAGAAACCAGGATGAGAAGGAGATGGACCAAGTACCGACTGTTGAAATCGAAACGGATGGCAATGTTGAGTCAAGGGAAGAATCCATAGCGGCGTTGGACGGAACATACATCTCGGTTGCTCGAGTGTTAACAACCGAGGGAAATGAAGCAACGGAGGATACGAGAAATGATTTCTACGAACACCCAGCTAACAACATTGGCTTGGACGACTACGCGAAGGAGCTGGCATTCCTGCCGGATCTGACCGAAGAGATCAACACGAGAATTGACTACACTGCGCCTAATGTTGCTGATCCTGAGCTGTCGACTGAACGCCGAGAACGTCTAGTCGCGACGCTACAGAACCACGAGCACATCCTGATTGCTAGTGGTAACGCACTGCCGCCGCCAGCCTACGGAGCGGTATGCGATATCGACACACAGGGGCACGCCCCAATTAAACAGCGTGCCCGACGCGTGCCGCTGCGATTTCTCGGCAAGCTGTACGAGCTGCTGCGCGCTTTATTGCGTGCAGGACTGATCGTCTTTTCAGACAGTCCATGGGCATCGCCGATCGTGATTGTGATGAAAAAGAACGGGCTGGACATCCGGCTCTGCATTGATTACAAGATGGTGAATGCTATCACCGCGATCATGGAATATGCAATGCCGCTAGTCGACGACCTGTTAACAGATCTCGAGCGCTACCTATGGTTCTGCTCGCTGGATGCAGCAAGCGGCTTCTGGGCGGTCATGATGACCTTGCGAGCGCGTAAAGTATCGGCGTTCGTCTGCGCACTCGGACATTTCGAGTGATTACGCATGCCCTTCGGGCTAAGAACGCGCGATGATCTATCAGCG
>NW_003303618.1:260873-262583 GCF_000142945.1 Phytophthora infestans T30-4
TTCCGAAAGCCAAGAAACGCGTCAGGTTTGCAGATAAACACTCGGAGGATGTCTTAAAAGCTCAAGAGGAGCATGAAGAACGACGAGAGACGTCCAACGAAGATTCAATCGGCAAAGATTTGCCAGACGATCCTCACAAGACTGTACCGGCGGCATTTCCCGATGCGTAAGTGTTAACAACCGAGGGAAATGAAGCAACCGAGGATACGAGAAATGATTTCCACGAACACCAAGCTAACAACATTGGCTTGGACGACTACGCGAAGGAGCTGGCATTCCTGCCGGACCTGACCGAAGAGATCAACACGACAATTGACTACACTGCGCCTAATGTTGCTGATCCTGAGCTGTCGACTGAACGCCGAGAACTTCTAGTCGCGACGCTAAAGAACCACGAGCACATTCTGATTGCTAGTGGTAACGCACTACCGCCGCCAGCCTACGGTGCGGTATGCAATATCGACACACAGGGGCACGCCCCAATTAAACAGCGTGCCCGGCGCGTGCCGCTACGATTTCTCGGCAAGCTGTACGAGCTGCTGCGCGCTTTATTGCGTGCAGGACGGATCGTCTTTTCAGACAGTCCATGGGCATCGCCGATCGTGATTGTGATGAAAAAGAACGGGCTGGACATCCGGCTCTGCATTGATTACAAGATGGTGAATGCTACCACCGCGATCATGGAGTATGCAATGCCGCTAGTCGACGACCTGTTAACCGATCTCGAGCGTTACCTATGGCTCTGCTCGCTGGATGCAGCAAGCGGCTTCTGGGCGGTCATGATGACCTTGCAAGCGCGGAAAGTATCGGCGTTTGTCTGCGCACTCGGACATTTCGAGTAGTTACGCATGCCCTTCGGGTTAAAGAACGCGCCGATGATCTACCAGCGTATGATTGACAACGCACTCTGGGGGTTCGTTCAACCTAAAGGAGGCTGGTTTGAATACTCGGAGAAGATGCGTTTAGCTGAAGAACAGGCCAAGGAACGTCGTGGACCAAGCGCCGAGGGTTCGTTTCAAACGAAGTTCGCGGCAGACCGCGAAGCACCGGTAGAGACCGACCCTGTACTACAACTCGTCAACAGCCCCGTCGCTGACATGTTTACGAACGGGGAACCGGACGAATCATCACTGGCACCTGTGTTTGGTCGACGGTCGTTTGTGGATGATATTTGCTTCGGTGGCGAGGATTTCGACAGCTGCCTGGCGACGCTGGACCGATTGCTGGCAAGATTTGCACAGTGTCGGATCAGCATTAGCTTCACCAAGAGCATTTTCTGCCAGCCCAAGGTGGACTTTCTGTCGCATAAAATTTCGCCAGAAGGTATCAGAGCTGACCCCAAGAAGCTTGCGGCCATCACCGAGCTTTCGTTTCCAACGAGTAAGAAGGGCATGCAGTCGTTTCTTGGAGCGGTTAATTACTACAGTCGCTTCATTCAAGACCTCGCGGTCTACGGGGCGGCGCTGTACCAGCTCAAGGATGAAGATTTGCCGTTGAAGGTGGCCTTTCTGTGGCACGTCGTTCCTTCGAAAAATTGAAGACGAGTGTTTCACATTCACCCATCCTCAGACACTTCGATCGGTCGAAAGCAGTTCACGTCATGCTCTTTGCGAATGAATGGGCATTGAGCACTACGCTAATGCAAGAACATGAAGACAAGTTACACCCATGTACGGTTCCTCGGTTGTGTGCTCAAGGAGGCTGAGTGGG
>NW_003303618.1:263210-287262 GCF_000142945.1 Phytophthora infestans T30-4
CGGTGTCAGGCTGCTATTGCGCAATGTGCCGAGGATTTAGTCATCGTTGGTGACTCAAGGCTCGCGATTCAACAATCACTAAGGGTGATCGCATGCAGGAAGGAAACTTTGCTAGCGCTGCTGAATACTCACAAGGAACTCACGGCCAAGCTTCGATCCGTTAAATATCTTCACGTTGGACGAGAATACAGCGCGGCTGCGGATTCGTTAGCCACTGAAGCGCTGGAATCAAAGGCCAGTCGGGTAATCTTGGCTGAAACTCGCAAGTCGGAATTGGCATCGCTGAACCGCATCCAGGAAATGATTTACGAGCCGGATGAAGACTCGGTAGATGTTTCGTCACAAGGAGCAGAGCGTCAAGTACATGTACTGTCAGGCAGCGAGTCTTCAAAGTGGAAAACTTTCGAAAATTTCGTGGTTGATTACAGCTCACCAAAGTGCGATTATGGTAATATAGCAGTGATGACTCGGCGACAGACGAAAGCCAAGAAACGCGTCAGGTTTGCAGATGAACACTCGGAGGATGTCTCAAAAGCTCAAGAAGAGCATGAAGAACGACGAGAGACGTCCACCGAAGATTCAATCGGCTAAGATTTGCCAGACCATCCTCACAAGACTGTACCAGCGGCATTTCCCGATGCGGAAGATGTTGACCCGGTAGCAATACAGCGGGAACGACGTAGACGGATAATGGTGGCACAAGACGAGGAGCAGAAGTGGTCTAACATCTAGAAGGTGCTTGAGGCCCAAGCAGAAGAGCTGAGTTACAAAGAAGCTCGAGATGCCTGGAAGTACGCTGACCGGTTCGTGTTATCAGAAGACGGTGTGCTTCACTATCTTGGATTGAATCGTCGGTACGACCACGGTTGGCAAGAGGAGACCAAGCTGCGGCTTGTGGTACCAACAACGATGATTCAAGAGGTCTTGCAGAATTGTCACGACTCGCTGGAAGGAGGACATCAAGGTGTGGTGAGAACGTTCCAACGCGTTAAGTCCGATTATTATTGGATCGGCTTGTACGCTGACGTGGAGAAGCATGTGAAGTCATGTATAGATTGCAGCTCGAGTAAAAGCCGTCCACATCTTCGTGGATACTCACCTGGTAACGTGCTAGCCGAACGACCTTTCCAGATCGTCTCGATGGATTTTGTGATCCCACTACCGAAATCTCGTAGGGGCAACACGGCGTTGCTCCTATTTCAGTGCTCGCTCACGGGATTCGTTATTGCCAAGGCTAAGTCAGATACGACTGCACTGAGTGTTGCCCAAGTGTTCGAAGAATGTGTGTACCGACGGTTCGGAGCCCCATCATTAATAAGGCACGACCGCGACCCACGCTTCATGAGCGAGGTGTTCCAAGCGTTCGCAGAGATGATGCAGTCAAGATCAAGAGCGACTTTGAGCTATCGGCCACAGGCTAATGGACAGCAGGAACGCTCGGTGAAGTCAGTGATGGGGTCCGTACGGGTGTACGCGGAAGACCCTCTACAGCAAGATTGGGACGAAATCGCGGAGAAGCTAGTATTTGCTATTAATACTTCTCAAGACACTACGAGGAAGGAAACGCCGTTCTACCTCGTTCATGGTTGGGATGCGCAGTCGACGTTGCGGGCAATGTCGTCATCACTCAAACGAGGACTCGGCAAGCAGTCTGACGCACTGGCGTGGCGGCGTGAGATCAATCGACAACATGAGGTCGCCCTCACTATGGCCAATGATTATCAGGCTGTAGAAAAGGAGCGAAGGGCTAAAAAGCATAATGATGCTCTGAGTCGACTGGAAAAAGCTGCTGTACCTCAACCAAGTGGAAACGAAGACTCGGCGGACCCTCCAGAAGCTTCGGAAGAGATGGAAGATCCTGCAAGAGCCCGACCGAGATCTCTTTTCGAGATTGGGAGCCGGGCGTGGCTGTACGTGGAACGCGTCAAACCGGGCTTGATGAAGAAATTAGCTCACCGATGGCATGGACCTTTTCGGATCAAGCGCAAGGTGGAAGAGTTTGCGTACGAGCTGGAACTGCCTGATCGAAGTGGGTATCGCTTTTACCCAGTAGTGCATGTGTCAAGACTCAAAGCTGTCAACGAATTCAACATTCGACCGAACACTCGGTTGGTACTTGACGCGACTAATGAAGCAAGACTCGACTTCGATGAGGAACTACTGCCTGAGGACAGCTGGGAACCAGATCAAGTTGCCGGTGAATATGAAGTCGAGGCCATCCTCGACGACAGAACACCACTAACGACGAGCACGGAGCGTGCTGTACGCGAGTTCAAAGTCAAGTGGGTGGGCTATGAAGATACAACTTGGGAACCATCATCAAACTTGTCATGTGGAGGTCTGCTGTACGACTATGTGCGAGCCAAGAAGAGCGAGAATCGGCTGCAGATGGCGCAAGTGGCGGACGAAGACTAGCGTGACTGGATCACGTGTGAACTGTCCACAGGGCGTTGCAGCCTGTGGTAACAGACGAAAAACGTTACTGCAACAACAAATTGTATATGTATTTGAAGAACAATATGAACATGATTACGCTGTGGAAGTGGATTAAGAATAAGAAAACATGAATGCCGACCGGAGAGCAACCACTGAAAACGAAGTCACGCGGGACACATCAACAGTTAGCTGAGATGCTGGAAAATCGTGGAGCATGCAGCGAGGACATTATCGAAACCAACAGCAGTCTCGAGGCGACGTTGAGTGTGTACATCGCCGTGGAGAGGAGGCACAACGCTGATCTGCACTTGGTGACGAGCCATTGCAGTCAAGTACGGGATTATCGAGGTCATCATGTGATCTACCGATGCCTCTGTACTTTCAGCCAGCATGGCGCGCAGCGAATCTTCGGTGAGTGGTGGTGGACCACCAGCTGGGGCACGAGGAGCAGCAGGAGCCATCTCCGCGGATTCAGCGACGACGGGGAGTGCTGCAGGAGCTACCGCAGGGAGTGAAGAGTCTGGGGCAGGAAGCGCCGAAGGACCAGTTGATGACGCCGCTGTCGGAGGAAGTGTAGCAGACTGAGGGACGTTTGAACCCTCGGCCTTGCCCTCCTGAGAAACAAGTCGAGTAATGCGAGATGATGAGCAAGGTGCCGATGATTCAAGAGAAGGATGAGCTGATGTACCTCCAGCTGCTCACGCTCGCGACGTCTACGAGGATTGAGACGCTGAAACGCGTCGGACACGGCTCGATTCAGACGCTTGGACATACGGTGGCTAGATGGTGAATTGAAGAATGAAGAAATGTCACAACGGGCACCAGTACCGTGGCTTCCATTGCGACAGGGGCAGTTGTGGTGTAGTGATTTCTCCGTGGTTGCGGATGATCACCCGTCGACAAAGACGTGACACCGCCCAAGTTGTTCAAGCGACGAACCCTCGGTCGGGTGATGTACGGAGACGCCAAGGTGCAAGGGACTCGACGGCGTCACCTCCGAGTTTTCAACAAGTATCGGATATGGCCCTATGTCACTGAATCCAGGCTGTCCTTATTATTAATAATGGACTGGCCGGATTCGCATTCAGCGGACCATCTACGGTACAAACCCTCAGTGGCGGTTGGGATGAGTTCGCGGAATACTCAGCGACCTTTGGAAGACACGTTCACCGTCTGGGACAGGGCGCGGACCGTTAAAGATGCTCATGCGACGGTGCAGACGACGCTTGGCATGCAAGAAGATCCATAACGGATCATTGTTCACTTGATATTTGTATACTTGATTAGGACTTCTTATTAGGAATAGACCCGAAAGGGTAAGCTTAAATACAGAACAGAATTTCCACTCAAGCACACAGAGCGACGTCCGGCTTCAAGGTAAGCGTCAGGTCAAGCTTGTTTGAGTGTGTTATGCCTGTCGGTGAACTCGAAGCTCTGTAGCGAGGGTTCATCCGGCAAGGCCAAGAGACTTTGTGTATTGGCCGATTATTATCGGGAGGTTTTACGTGACGGCTTATTGTTGCCTATTTGCACGACTGGGAGTGCTTGAATTGCCTCCCTTTTATTTCTTCCAGCCGAGTGTAGAACACTCGGTGATCTCGTAAAAGGCTTACCCGTGCCTGGTACCCTTCCGCTGTTGGGACCACGAGGATTCAAAACACCTGCTAGCTTTGCTCGTGCTAGTAGCGTGTTCTTATTTTACTGGTTGGCCTATATAAGTAGTTTACAAGGTCCAGTTTGTCCCGGTGCAAGGGCAGAACTGGGGTCTTCAGGTCCGCCCGAACGATCGTTTACTATCCTAGTAGACGTATTGTTGTGGGAACATCCTAACTACATCTGTAGCTAGAGTTCACGTGGGATTTCCAACACCACAAAAGCACCTGCAGCTACGAAAGCGAGCCACCTGCAAGAAGCAATACGAAAACAGAGATCGAAGACCATCAAGAACAGCCTCAAGCATAACTTAGCAGCAATGCTAAAGACACTCCAAGGCCGCCAAAAGAGGTCGGCTTGGAAACAACACGCAATGACCCAAACTACAACCCAGATGTAGAACAATGGAATATTCTCAGATTACCAAAATTGGACCATATACCGACTGGCAATTGGAGCACTTAACCTTTTTCACGAGGGATGGCCTAGCAATCGCGAATGCCCGGGGCCACAATGCATGGAGCAACAAGAAACAGCGGAACACATCATCTAGCAATGTGAGAGGGCTCAGCTAGCGTGGAAATCGTGGATGGAGAGTTGGTTAATGAAGACAACAACACCGAACGAACGAACACCACTAATACCACAGGTAGCTGCTCGACAAGCGCCAGCCATTACAACGCAGTTTCTCACGAAAGCGCAGCAATGTATTACAAGATGGGCTGCAAACCATGAAGCAGCAATGAAGACACTATGGAGGATTTGGACCACGGTAACACCCACGATTTTATGGAGACTTCGGAATAAGTGTATCTTCGAAACTTTACACATCACGTCCAGTGAAGTAGTACAGATAGTCCGGGCAGCAGGAAACTTCCAACTGAAAGCAGTAGTGAGTGCATGGACATCACAAGAAGAAAAAAAAGAGTGGCTGGCTACTGTTTGGAAATCTGTCAAGCAATGATGAACCAGACATGGGAGACAGAAAACCAGACAATCATCGCCGTATGGCAACTACTGTACCACACGATGAAAACCAAAGCGTCAAGTGGATGGCGGTTGAATAAACTGGAGAATGAACAGGAATGGCAGCTGCAGACAACAGGCAGCATAGCCTTCCCAGTGCAAATTTCACCAGCAGAATACAACGACAGGATAATCAAAACGGGAAGCAAATCGTCAAGAACCAGAAATTAACGACGCAGGTATTACTCAAAATTGAAGCAATCAGCACAACACCAACACGAACCAGCCAACAGAAAACAGTTCTGAAGCGAGATATTTCAGACAAACCACAAGACAGCTTTTTCGCAGTACAGATGATAAAACCAACAAGGAAATAGCTCGCACTTGCAAGATTCCTTGCACAGAGACAAGAAACCAAGAACTACAACAAACCAGCAGACATCAACTTGGAAAGGTGGCCAGACTTCCTGGATAGAAAGGCAGCCCGGCAGCGAGCGACTACTGCAGAACAGATCAGAAAGACTATCACATTGATTTATCGTCTCAATACATATCAGGCTTCTATAGAAAAAAACGATTAACAAAATAGAAGGCCAACTTACCACTCAACTCTTCCATCTTCGCTAATTTTAGACCAGGGTATGTGTAAGAGTACGCTTGCTCTCACTCCTCAAGAATCACCTGGACCTCGTCATGGTGCGTCTGCGGATTAACTGTCCAGGAAAGAAGCGTAAGAAGTTCCATCGCCGTAGACTACTCGCACAAACGGGATGTAAATCACTACATCGAGAGTGGTCAGACACTCGACGACGCAATCGCATATTTCTACGGAGAGCTCTCTGAGATCAAAATCAGAGCGGAGAAGAAACAAAATAAACAATGGTGCAAGCAAAAAAAAATCGTGATGCTTGTGAAAAGGGGCGAGTGCTTCACAATAATCTTAGAAAGCTGGGTGATGCAGCTGTTTTACCCCGGAGAATGTATTATGGGTGAACTCCCTGCGTAAGGATGGCGCGCCCGTGTCCAGATTAATGCTCCAGCTTGAGTCAAAAAGAGGTGGCGGCGACGTGCAACTTGGTATACAAGTTTGCCGCGTCGCCTGCCTGGATTAAGCTGTTTCTCCGTCGGCACCGTCATTGTCTTCGTTCCCGTAATATTATAGACAAGGCCGGACTTCTCGCGAAGACGCCCAGACAGCTAAGCTGCACGCTTGCTATATCGTTGGACGAAGACATCGGGTCCGGCATGACATATGGAGAGGGTCGAAGTGAGCATGTGATCTAATTAAAGATCGAAAAAGATCGACTAAAGCGATGTGTGGTTGGAATTTGTACCGGTCACAATACCTGTACCGGCTACAGCTTGTTTTGCATTCCCAAAGTCGCCATGAGTTTGCCTGCTGATCCTCCTTCTCCAGCCGTCTCACCAGCGATTGTAACAGCTCGGACGAAGCTCCCTCACCTTACCTGGATTAATGCACGTATGCAAACACTACTCCATCTTCGTATCGTGAGTTTTGGGTCGGCTTTCTAAGGTAAAAATTGTCGTGCACAGATCTCAACACTTTGGCAAAAATTCGAAGAGATTTTAACAAGAAGCGCCTCAGTTGGTCAAATTAAAAACAAAGTCAACGCTGTGAAGTCACGTTTCGGCCAGATCGAGGCGGATGAAGTCGCCACTGAAAAAACTATCAACTATCCTAGCTACTGGCCATTGCTTCTGCAGTATATCGGCGACAAAGGATTTTGGACAAAGTGGTGTACCTTTGGCAGATATACAAGACGGTTCAGCTGAATGGGAGGGACGTGACGACGGCAGCGTCGCCGGCGAATGATATCGGGGCCGAGATAGAGTGGCAAGCGATCCAGATGAGGGCCTGAGCTACGGCGGTGCTCTGTACATGTACATTGATGAGAGTCGCAATGATTGCAGCGACCAAGATATTAACTATCATGTACGCTCAGAAAGAGCTCCAAATGAAGCGGTGTGGCATGATGACATGCGAAACAAACGCAAACTTGGTCTTCTGAAAGCGTTGGTTGCTATGGAATCCACTCTAGCCACTGCCCTGGCTACGCCAGATCATTCTAGCGAAATATCCAGCATTTCCACTCAACTGGCCAAAAATTAAAAAAACAAGAACTTATGGTAAATGCTTTAGAATAATCTAGGAAAGTTAATGCTGTGGGGGAAGCTCGTAATAGTAAAACCAAGTCTTAGGTTTGTGTCAAATTCAACTCTGTCTTGTTTAGGACCAGGGCGGCTACCCCTGGCTTCGTGTGAACCACTCAAATACATGTCTACACCTGATTAGCCAATAAGTGAGTCTGGCTCCTCACTATTAACCAATCCGATGATGACACCTTGGCACACGGGTAGCGTGTGCCACTTTACCTACTTATGTAATAACTCAAGAAATATCTACCGACTTATGTAATTGAAGTTGGGCCCATTACATCACCCTCCTATCTAAGTTGCGCTTGAGCAACATAAGCGCACGGAATACATTAGAAGAAAATTTGAAAACCGACGAGGCGGAGACAACGGAGACAGCGCGAAGGGCGGCGGCGCCAGCGCGACGCTGGCGGTGGTAAGCAGGGCAAGCCCAGGATCGACAGGTGCGCCACGAGCTCTGGATGTACTGCGAGGATCGGCACTGCGCCTCTCGGCTCCCAAGACACACATCGACGAAGCGCCCAGTGCACATGCGACTTTGAAGACTCCAAGCTTGAGGCACTTGCACCACGGACACGAGGAACATCACGAATCTGACTTCGCGGCGCAGTGGTCAATGCCTGGGGCTTCCAGTCAGGACGCCAGGGTTCGATTCGCACCAGGCGGATCCGCTCACGCACGCACGAGTGTTGTTTTTGCTGCCAGTGCGGAACGGCTTCGGACATCTCGAAGACATGAGACTTGACGACGGAAGTCAACAACTTGATCAACCAACCCAAGTGAGCATCACGTTGTCACCACTGGTGTCACCAAAACAGGTACTTGTTGACAACCGTGTCGTCGCTCGTAATTGAAGTAATTTTGGCGCGGTCATAGCGTGTCAGGTTGACAGCCCACTGGACACCGGTTCGATGTCGCAGGTGGTTTCGTATTTTCATTCTTGCACTGACATGTTGTGTCAGTGTTCGCCGCGGCTCGAGCCGACGTTGCACGCGTCGGAGCACGGCGTCGTTGTCACCGCCTCGTACGGGTCGTTCGCGTGAGCGTCCTCGATCTCGTTCACGATCTCGGCGGAGTGACCCGCGAAATTGTTCTTCTCAAGCAGCTTGGTCTCATACTCGTGGACCGCGGCCGGAACGTTGTGGAGAAGGTTGGCGCGGGGCTCCCACGTATCATGCTCAGGAAGATAACCGAGCCAGCGTACCAGATAGCGGCGCGCGGTCGGGGCCGAGCGAGGAGCACGACTACTGACGTTACGCTGAGCAGCCGAGCTATGGAGATCTTCGTGACCAACGATACACTCCACAATCCAGCGCCCGTCACCCACCGACTCAATTATCGGTGGTGGACCTTCACGATGATACGACGTAGGCCCTTTACGTCCAGGGCGAGGTGGAGACTGCTTTGAACTGTGTGTTAGACGCTCAGATTGGAGCTGAGCGGGCGGAAGATCGTGACTGGCAGGCTGAGCAGATCGCGTCGGAGCTTCGGCAGTCGAATCGGGATCACTTATGTAGCCTACGCGGATTGGAGACGCGTGTGCTTGGCTCTGCCCAGCGGGGTGATCGTCCGCGAGAGCGGGCGCCTGGGGCCGACGGGTCTCTGGCTCGTCAGGCCCGTCGGGCGGGTCGCCCGACACATGCTCCGTCTGCTGGCTCGGGCCAGGAATCGTCGCAGGGAATTACCGCTTGAATCGTCGGGTGGCGTCTAAGTGACGAGGGGAGTCCAGGGTGTAGGCGTCGCCCATAGCCTTGGTTACTCGAAAAGAACCGATGAAGCGTGGAGCAAGTTTGTTGGCGCCGAGGTTGGCTACGGCAGAAGCTCGGATACCCTCGGCCGATAGGAGAACGCGATCTCCTATCTTGAATACATTCACGTTATTTCGACCGTGCTTATCAGCTTGTTCCTTTTGCTTGTTCACTGCGCTCTGCAGTGCGTCGCGGACGAGCCTTGAGATGGATAGCCTCTGCATGACGAATTTCGCAACTTCCTAGCAATCGGCTGGGAGCACCGAGGGTTTCGGTGCATAATTGGCCGTGGTAACTTCCTGCTCGCGAATCTTGCTGCCTGGATCGATCAAGTTCTGCGATGTCCATCTCTTTATCGATGATGCAGTACGCCTAGGAGTCTCGATGGCCTGCTTGAACGGAGAGCGAGTCAAGGCGTTCACACTAGCTACACCCGAAGAGAGCCCTGAAGTCGAGTGTGCCGGCAGGCCTGTTGACACCGGCAAGGTTACCGGTGCGCGCTGAGACACCGGTTCACGTACCGATGATGACCACGACACGGACTCCTTGTCGCGACCAATAGAAGTCTCTCGACAGAGCCGCGTACGTCTTCTCGCGAACGAGATGCCCTCCAGTCGTGGCGTCATGGTACTCGTGGATTATGCGCGCACGTAGATCAGCGTCGTTTGGGACGCCGACTCGAGGTCCATCGAACCTGTCGATGTTGTACTTCAGCCGATTGCCGTCCAGCCGATATCGATCGATCTGATTACGCGTGGACCTTGACAGGGCACTTAGCGTGTCACTACTAGGAGCGCGCAGGTGCTTCATGATGGCCGGTTTACATCCGCGTTCTGGTTACGCCTCTTCGAGCTCCTGGGTGCTAAACTGCTGATGTCGACCGCGGCGCATCCGGAGACGGATGGACAAACATAACGCGTCAGCCGAGTCCTTGAAGACGTTCTCCGCAGCTACGCGACTTCGTACTCGAGCTGGAGCTCGTTCCTGTCGCTAGCCGAATTCACACGCAACAACGCCGAGCACTCCTCGACGGGCATGACGCCGTTCTTTGTGAATAACGATTGACACCCATGTGTTCCCGCACTTCTCGCCGTGGGCCACCCCACGGATGATGGTGGCCCCACCCTTGGTGGGGGAGAACCTTCCTCGGTCGACATGGATGCTGAAGCTGCGGTCAGTCCTGCGACCATATAGAGGATCGTCATTGTACGCTGTAACAATCTCGTCGCCCAGCGGGAGCGTGGGCGTGGTCAGCGTCAAGTTGATGCCTGACGACAAGCACACCGCACATTCGCCGTCGTCCTCATCAGCGAGCTAATGTCCTAGCACTTAACGGGATTCGTAGTCCGGACGCCGAGACAGCGCGTGTGCGAGAATGGAATTTCTTGCCCGGCTTGTAGTGAACAACGAAGTTATACTCGGAGAAGAAGGACAACCAGCGGGCTATCCTTTGCGACAAGTGAGGGCCCTTCATCGCTGTCCGCAGCGATGCGTGATCAGTGTAAACCGTAAACGACTGCTCACCGAGCAAGTACACTCTGAATTTGATCAGAGCGTACCGTATTACCAGAAGCTACTTGTCATGGACTGGGTAGTTCTTCTCGGCTGGCTTCAGCTGTCGCGACTGATAACTGAAAATGCGTTCATGCTCGTCATCATCGAACTGCATTAGCGCACAGCCGATGGCGAAATCGCTCGCTTCGCAGACGACGTGAAATGGCTTCAAGTCATCAGCAAGCTTCATGATCGGCGCAAACGCCAAGCGCTTCTTCACCGAGTCAAATGTGGCTTGGTGGTTCGATTTCCACTCCCAGATCACGTCCTTCTTCAGCAGCGAGGACAGCGGCTGGATCAACCCAGCGTAATTCTTCGTATACATGTGCAAGTAATTGGCCATGCCAAGCCACTGACGCAACTCAGTGGGGCTTGTAGACGTTAGGCTAGCACAGAAAGATGAGACCTTCTCGGGATCTGCGCGCACACTGCTCTTACTCACGTAGCATCCCAACACCTGAATCTCCGGTGCACAGAAGACACATTTCTTCATGTTTGCGTAGAGCTTGTTCTCTCGCATCACCTGGAATTCTTGCCTCAGGTGTTTCAGATGTACTTCCTCGGTACTGAGGTTGCCCTCAGCGCGGCTGTGTACGAAGATGTCGTCGAAGTAACTCGGCGCGAAGTCTCGGAGCGGACGAAGCACATGGGAGATATGGCGATTGAAGGTGACAGGCGCGTTTTCCAGACCCTGTGGCATCACGAGTCACTCCCAGGGCATCCCGCTCGGGTGTACTTGCGGCGGTGAGACGCACATCACATGCTCTCATCAAGATCTGATAGAATCCATAGGTCAGGTCGATGGCACTGTAGATAACGCTGCCAGCCATGGAGTCCAGTACCATGTCCTTACGAGGGATCGGAGTCTGCGAGGGGATGGTGGCATCATTCACTTAGTTGAATGCGTGAACAATGCGCCATCCCCCTGTACCTTTCTTCACACAGAACGTTGGACTTGAATGGGGCAAGGTACTCTCGCGCACGTGACCCGCCTTTCGGTTTTTCAAAGAAGCCATCGAGCTCTTTCACTTGATCACGGGGAAGTGGCCATTGGCTGGTGACGCTGTGGTGTAGCGGAATCAGCAAAATCTGCGAGATTGCTGGATCCACCGCCCAGACACCGACAAATGGAGGGGTCCCCCGATGATCCGTGATCTGCTGAACTTTCCTCACCTTGTGTACCCGTCGGTAGGGTGGGATCTTGCTATCTCGGTCACATCCGAAGCGTTTAAGTGGTGAAGCTTGAGTGGCCTGGCGAGACGTGGGGATGGGGTGGAGCAGTAGTGGTAAGAACTTCACTCTGCGTCCGTAGTTGGCTCTGGATCCAAAGCGAATATTCGAGCTTGGTGGATCCAGGGCCACGATCAGGGATCTGGCCGTAGGGTTGCCTTGCTGGTGTGTTCCCATGCCTTTGGGTTGCCTTTTCGTCGTACTTGCCGCCTCCTGTGACGGTATCTTGGGAGTCGAGAGCTTCGTAGGTGTAGCTGGCCAAGTAGTAAATCCGGTAAACCTGTCGGATCTGCACGTGTAAAGGAAAACTCACTAGGCTGTAGGATCTGTCCAATGTATTTCCCAGTTATCACTACCAATACTAGATTCGCAATTCCCAACCCTATACGAGCTCATACGCGCAATGTAGTTACAATTCTTGAGGGCAGGAAGGCACTTGCGTGATACTGTGCAAATTGAAATCTGTATTGATACTTAAGCATATACCTGCCTGGATATCTACCTTCTATGTCTTTTACCTGCTAAATCCCCTACCAGGCTCGGCTGCATGTCCTTTTTCTCCTTGCCCCATCATCCCAGCTGTATTATCATCAGATCCACCGGATCGATGGCGTAATCATTATGGGCGTCACATTATGGGTACACTCGTTCGGATCCAGGCCACCTTGGTCCACCACACTACAAGCATACGCTCATCATGGATCTGAGCTCTCCAATCTTCCCACATTGGCTTGCGACCGTCTGTGATCTCCATCGTCCCACGAAAGTTCGAGATCCATTGCATCCACCATTCCCATATCCTGGAACCAGGTTACTCCGTGTTGGATTCTCTCCCTTTGGATCCGGACTCGGAAGTGTGTGATCTGGGACATATCGTAGTGGATCTTGCCTTCTCTCTAGTCGCTGATACCAGATCCACCTTCAGATGACACCTACCATCCTTCCTTCATAGGATCCCCACTTGATCCACCTGTACATAGTATATCCCATATCTCTTAAGTGAACTCCGGTGAGGGTGGATCCGAGTCTCCCCTTGGTGGATCCTACCTTCCCATACGTTATCGATACCAGATCCATCGTCGGCTCACACGATATGCCGCTTATCATGGCCAATCCACTCCGAGAAGCGTGGATTCATAGAGGGCGATCCAAATCCCTCCTAATTTACTTGGTGCTGTCACTAATCGGGGATAGTGACCCCTTGTTAGATCCGTTTTGTAACGGGCCTGGGGTGTCCGTTACTTGCTTACACGTAGTGATGAGGAAGCGTACAAGTCCAGTGATACTGAAACCAAGTACTTAGTCTGAAGGGAAATCAACTCTGTTTTTATTTAGGTCCAGGGCGGCTTGCCCTGACCACTATAATACACGTCAACCCCTTATTGGTTGATTATGGGTCTGGCTCCCTATATTTCAACCAATAAGGTGACGGCATTTCAGCACACGCTACTCGTGTGCTGCTGCACCTACTTTTGTAATGCAAATCTACCTACTTATGTAATGGTGTGAACCACTACAAAGAACCTATAAAACTACCTACATATGTAACTTGGGTGGCCCCATTACACGTTCTCTTATTTCTGAGAAAGCACTTCACCGCAATCGCCTTCTGTACGTGGTCGGCGCTGCACAACAGCATTCACAACGTACACCCCCAACGTCACTGCCTTTCCAACAGCTTCCTCCTCCACGTGTCTACTGTCTTCCACCAAACGCACGAGCAAATCGCCGGGCAAGTCCCCATCCACCACTCCGCCGGTCAGTCCCTCTATGTCGCCTACGCATTTGCGGGCTTCGGCCCAAGCTCTTTCCGATCAAGTACGAACCTTGACGGCGGAGCTCCAGACGGCCCAATATGCTCGGGGCCGAACTCAACACGCAGAGGCGGTGGTTCGGCAGGCATACAAGTCGTTATCCACGTCTTCTTACGCCACCCCACTCCAAACTTTCCAAGCTCAGGTTCACGATCAGGCCATAGAGATACAAGGATGGGAGCACCGCGTGGCTTCTCGCTCGCAGGATCTGCGACTCCTGTTGGCCGACCAAGCAGTGGAGATCCGCGACTTGACTGGACGACTGGATCGCGCCTCCCGTCAACGGGATGGCCTGCAAGACGACAACGACCATCTCCTTCGGGAGATGGCGCTCGCCGGATCCGAGATCCACCAGCTCCAATCGCGGATCCTCGGTCTCGAGTGGGATCTTGAAGATGCCCAAGCTGCTAGTGCGGCTGCTGACGAGAGCTTGGATCGGCTCCGCGACGAGTTGTGCCTGACTTAGGAAGAGATGGTTACGAACGATTATGTGGGGTCTGCCCATGGCGGATCCGCATTAGGGCCAGCGCGCGGACGGTCCCTCGCACCGAATCCACCTCCCTCGTCGCCAAACGTGACTCTGGCTCGTCTTTCGGAGGAGATGAAGGACGCCAAAGAGTCATTCGAGAAGTTATCGGCTGGGGGAGATCAGGCGCTTGAGAAATTCGTACGCATGACTCAAGCCCGCGACGAGATCCAGGACAAGCTAGCGGATACCGAGCTCCAGCGTGACAATGCAGCCACCGAATAGGCAGATGCCAAGCGAACGCAAACGGAGCTGGAATCCAAGCTCCTTCGCATGAGTACGTGAATCCTCTCTTGTTTCCCTCTTGTAATCCTATATTCACTCGTTATGTTGATCCAGGTGACAAATTGAAAAATGTCGAGACAACTCCGACACAGCTACGAGATCAGCTTGCAGCTGCTCGTATTCAGCACCAGCGGCTGATCCTGGAGCGCAATCGCCGTTTGTCCGAGCGTGACCTGGCGCGTCGACGACTAACTTTGGTGTCCGCTGCCATCTCGGATCCACTATCTCCCCTTGCTGGATCGCCCCCGACCGCTAGCGTCTCAGCTTCCCAGCCGTCTCCAAGTGGGGCGGGTCCGTCGGCTGCGAAACGACAGCGTAGTGCATCCCCTGCATCTGGTATTGGGTCTCCCCGGCCTCACAAGAAGACCGAGCCTCTTCCGCGGCTAGAGCCCCTGCCAAGGCCAAGCCCAAAGTCGGCTCTGCCCCTAAAGCCGCCCCCAAGACCGGATCCTCATCCAAGCCTTTGGTTTCGTCCTCGAAGTCCGGAGCTGGATCCAAGACTGGATCCACGGTTGCTGAGTCGAAATCGGGGTTCTGGATCCAAGACCGGATCCGCTGCTACGTCCAAGTCGGGACCTGCTTCCAAGGCTGGACCCACTGCATCCAAGTCTGGATCGACCATGGTACATTGTTTCGGTTGAGATGATTCACGGCATCCAAGTCTGGAT
Source organism: Phytophthora infestans T30-4 (assembly GCF_000142945.1). NCBI lineage: Eukaryota > Oomycota > Peronosporomycetes > Peronosporales > Peronosporaceae > Phytophthora > Phytophthora infestans. Next base: position 278,266 of record NW_003303618.1, read on the forward strand.
CGTCATCCAAGACTGGATCCACGGCTGCGTCCAAGTCGGGACCTGCATCCAAGGCTGGATCCACTAATGTGGCGTCAAAGACAAGTTGTGTAACCAAGCCTGGATCCGTCACTGCGGTGTCAAACACTGGTTCCAGCTCCAAGGCTGGATCCACTATCACGACGTCGCCCCAGGCAGTTGCTTCGACCGGATCCACGGCAATTGCTCCTTCTACGACGGGACCAGCCACATCGACGGCTAAGTCTAGTTCGTCTCAGTCAGGATCCACTGCTGACCCTTCCATGACGGTGTCTACCGTTCCTCGACCGGCTTCTACCGGTTCTTTAACTGTCGGAACTGGGTCCGGTAAGGGGAAAGCTAAACGTGCTATCCCCACCGGTTTTGGACTCGGCAGCTCGGAAGACGACGAGGACGAGGGATCTGATTGGTCCGACGGCTCGGGTCCTCCTATCCGATCGTCCTCGAAGCGTACTCTCTCCACCGGCCACTATTCCTTCAGCCCTGATGATGATGACGATGATGACGACGATGATGATGAAGATTCCGAGGATTCTGACGAGGCCCGAGTCGCCGACGATGCCATGCAAGAAGACACGCGGCGGGCTTTGTCCCAATGCAGATCCGAAGCTCGGCGGAGATCTCTCTCGACGACGACCAAGCAAGTCGCTGGCGCGCCTCGATCGGGGACCGGCACTTCGGGATCCGCGATCCAGGTCGACAGTGATGATGGATCGGGCAGCGATGGTGGAGGGGGATCACCTCACGGTGGCGGATCCACTGGATCTGCCTTGGTCCCCGCTCCTCCTACAGTTTCTCTACCAGGCATGCTCCATGTGGCTCCGTTTGATCCTGATGCTACCTTCATCCCTGGTCGGCTTGCGCCTGTGGCTTTCGCCACAAAAGCTATCGAGCCTTGGTCCGCCAAGAAATTGAACCGGGTACCATGAAGATCACCGTCCTGTTCCCTGAGCTACCTTCCGTACGGAGTGGATATTCCCTCGCGAAGAGGATGTCATTCCGACGTCCGGATATGTGAATGCGCTCGTCACCAGATCTCACGAGGAAGAGTTACATAATGCCTCACCATAGGATATGTTGACGACCACGCTAGTGGATCCTGTTAGCTTCCGAGGTGACGTCGGTGGACGTCTCGGGTTGTTCGTTGGTGCCTTCCGAGATTTCGTTTCTAAGCACCAAATTGCCATATGGGAAGACCCCCATCGGCTCCCTGTTTCTCGTGCCCAACTGCGGAGTTCGACAGGGCAATCAAACTTCAACAAGCAGCGCGGCAACAGACGCAGTCACGCTGGTGGGGCTTGGAAGAAAATTCTCGTGATCCTCGTTTTGGCAATCCAAGACGGTTGGTGTGGCGTGGATATCGTGCTGGATCCGTCTTCTTGCACTTCCCCGGCGTCGGGATAAGGTGACGTGGTTTCCGGGATCCATATCTCGTCAAGCCCACTTGGGAAATCCCAGCCTCCTCCACCCGGAACCTACAAACTTAGTGGAGGCTCTGCAAGAGATTGACGAAGCCGACCCTTGACAATTTCGGGGGGGGGGGGAGCCAACATCCAGGACACCGGATCCAGCGTCTGACAAGCAAGTTCTTCAACGTTCAGCCCCAGACCACCTGATTCATACCGCTCTTTCCACTGCGCCCCCAGCTCTAGTATTCGTGGATCCGCTTGGTAGTAGTAATTAGCGGCTGGAAACTGGATCGATTTAGCCTGTTTGCATACGCGCTCCTAATCCACTTTTCATTACTTGAAAATATGTCTTCTCTAACATTCTCTTGTGATCGAGTCGCAGCGGGAGCAGGAGGTGGAGAGACCTCGTAGTGTTAGGGACATGGTCCTGAAGGAAGCAGGTGCTTCGTGTTGTGCTGAACAAGGTTCAGGCACAAGCGTCTCGATAGACGCATAGTTGTTTTGAAACAACTTGCTCGATGAGCATGATCCAAATGTGGATGCGCTGTAACAGCGAAAGTGGTGTCCCGCACGGGGATCGAACCACTGGCCTTTGGCTTGACAGGCCGGAGCTCTACCATTGAGCTACAAGGGCGATGCCCGTACGTCAGTCCGAGAACGGACTACTCATGGTATGAGAGGGCTGCGCCCGGGTGGATTTGAACCACCGACCTGTGGCTTTCAAAGCCAGCGCTCGACCACTGAGCTGAAAGGGCGTTGCCCTTAAGCTTGTCCATTCAAGGACAACAGTTCATGGAACGAGAGGGCTGTGCCCTGGCGGGTTCGAACCACCGACCTGTGGCTCTCAAAGCCAACGCTCAACCATTGAGCTAAAAGGGTGTTGCCCTTAAGCTTGTCCAAGCGTGAACAATCGTTCATGGAACGAGAGGGCTGTGCCCTAGTGGGTTTGAACCACCGACCTATCGCTTGTGAAGCGAGTGTTCAACCGCTGAGCTGTTGTCGACGACTCGAATGAGTCAAGAGCATTGCTCTAAGCGGTTTGCAGCTCTTGGAGTAGGCGCGGAGCGCGAGCGTAGGTCTGAGACCGCTTGAGAGCAAGATGCGCGCTGCGCTTGGAGCATTGGGCCGTGGGCCGACGACAAGAAGTTGGGCATCAACGATGCGTAGGCGTTTGTGAGCTCACGGAGCTGTACAACGCTGGTGTGAGGTGTAGTAACCTCCGCCGTCTTAACAAGACGTGACCTCGCTGAGGAGAGTTTCGAGAACGGAATGTTCTCATCTTAGTGGGGGAGAGTGTAACGGGGTTACATGGTGTGGAGCACACAGGGGTACGAAGTACCCGGAGAGTTAACAAACTCTCAGTACATAAGTTGGAGAGTTAACAAGGTCTCTCAGTACGTTGGCTGAAAGCCACACGTTATGCATTTGATTAGGTTTAACTATGCTAGATAGTTAAAGAGATACATTTACCCCTAGGCGGCTTGGCCGCAATAATAGTAAATAAAAGACTTCTGGTTTTGAAGCATAAAAGTTAAGGTATTAACTTTGAGCCCTGGGTCTTGGGCTGTAAGTGTCCTTTGGATAAGGAACTTAGTATTAGTGACTCTTTGAGTCGAACGTCTTCCTCTGACGCTAAAGCTACGGCAGCCCCGCTGCAACAATCCAGTGTGCCCCATGTTACATAAAGAGTGGCCCGTCACTCTTGTGGACACCTGGTACACGGTACCAGGTGCTCTCGGAGCCAGTCAGTGCATGACTACTTAGCTCCACTATAGGTAGCATCTAGTTTGTATGAGACCCAAGCTTATCTTACTTATAAATACATCAGTCTTAAATCTACTCCTCTAAGTAGCAAATCGTTCCCACTGAGGCCGGGAACACGTGGACTTACGTTCACTCGGGTAGCTAATACCCTTAAGCACTTCCTCTGTGCAAGGTGCTGTGTGACCCCGTCACACTTAGTTGCACTCGTAGTCAATCCAACACCATCGCGGGTAGATTGAGCTACCTGAATCCTCTGTGCGCTCAACGTTTGAGCCAAGATGGACCGGAGCGAGTTTCCTCGCTTGAACGACTCACAGTACGAGTCTGTTCGGAAGATGGAAGGTATCTTTGGACAAGATGTCCTTCGCAGCTTGGCGGCGGCGACGCCTGCCGAGCAACAAGAACGCGTGACCGCGTTTGAGACCTACGAGCGTGGTCTCATCGCTCACGTCCGCGGGAGCTTGGAGGCCACGATGGCCGCTCCCCAGGCAGCCAGGCCTAAGCCGGTGTGGCTGAAGGTCCCCGCGTTTGAGGGGAAGGAAGGAGAGAACCTTCACTTCTGGGTCCGTGAGGTGGAGATCGCCATGAAGGCGGGTCTCATCTCGGACGATCCAGTTCGGGTGGCGTTTGCCCTGTCCAACCTTGGTGGACGTGCCAAGCACTGGGCATACACCAGGGAGACGACATCTCCTGGATGCTTTGCATCCTGGGCTCAGCTGTGTGAGCAGCTTCGAGCCGCGTTCCTACCGGCGAACAACGAGTTCCGCCAGCGCTCACGCTTTCTCGCGTGTAAGCAAGGTAAACGTGAGCTGCAGGAGTACGCGCAAGAGATGCGCACGTTGGTGGCATCTCTGGCAGGGAATCCTCTGCCTGAAGACATTAAGACAACAGTCTTCATGGACGGACTGAAGGTCGGTCCTGCTCGCACCCAGCTATTCCGGGTGCAAGCGACAACTATGGAGGAGGCGATTCGAATCGCCCTCCAAGAAGAGTACAGCCACAAGCAGGCTCGTACTCTTCGGGAAGAGGAACATCGCCACGATGAGAATGGCGTTCCTCGGGAGGCGGAGCATCGCAGCAATGACGCTGTTGCTCCTGCTGTCATGCAGCCCGTTGATACCGGTGCGTACAGCGAGCCCGAGCCCATGGACTTAAGCTCAGCCGAGAGCTTGGTCCGCTGCTATGGATGCGGCGGACACGGACACTACCAGCGTGTGTGTCCCTCGCTCGTCCTCGGGAAGAAGACAGCCCGTGGACCCCAAGTCCGGTGGCGCAGGCCACGGCCAGGTGGACGAAGACTCCCCGGCCACCAGTAGAGGCGGTATGCCCTACTGAAGAGCGCTAAGCCTTCGTGATGGGTGTGCAGGTTGTGCGCATCACGGGACTTAGCCCAGAGAGACGTGGTTCTCTCAAACCGGTGAAGGGCAGTGGTGAACTGCTGGTAGTACACTCGGTGTACGGGGGTACTGTACCCCTTGAGCGTTTGATTAGTTCTGGGGCGTTGATACGCCGCCGGAACGTCGCTTGGCATAGCGACATCCGACTACACTCTATGTCAGAGTGGCGGTCGTGGGCTGGTCCTTGGTGGACTAGCCTTTGGTACGGTGAAGGAAGTACCAATGGTCCTCAACGGACCTGAACGTTTCGGCTCGATGAACTCGCGCACCGCGGTGTCGCTCGCAGTTCTCGCCATGAACAACATGGCTGTGCCAAACATAAGGCACAGCCCGGACTTTGGTGTGGCAAGGCTGAGAAGGGCCTACCAGTCCAGGTCTATGACGGAGCATTGGTGAGTCATGTTCCCACCTCCGTCATGACTGGGGCGTCTGATACAGACCGCCAGGACGCAGAAGCGTCACGGAGCTGTCAACGCACTGACAGCTCTGCGTACAGCAAGACCATGCTCCGCTGCGGCAATACCACGGCCGTGGGTCTTTGCCCGGCGTGTGGACCTGCTACACCAGCAGCGTCCAACGCCGAAGGTCGTCGCGCTGTACGGGCTTCGACAGTGGTTATGCCTTTAAGCGCTAACCAGGTGGGTAACTTAGGACCACACGGTCGCCCAGACCTTAACTGAAGAGGAAGGCGCTGAATGCACTTCCTGTGTGGATAACACAGTACCACACACGGTCGCCCAGATCTTAACTGAAGAGGAAGGCGCTGAATGCGCTTCCTGTGTGGGTAACACAGTGCCACATGAGGTCTCGAGTGCCTCTGATGTCGTCAACGAGACATCACGACGTGGGTAACGAAGTGCCACGTCACGTCAGCCGCCGCAAGTCGGGTCTGAACCTTGTTCAGGCCGACGTCGCTTCAAGCGACTCGGAGTCCAGGGCCCGGACTCCTCTGACTCGGTCGGTGGACACCAACTCTGTCCGGTGTGTGGGCGGGTCTGCCACACCAGCCGATCCCAGCACCGAAGGTCGTCGCGCCGTATGCGCTTCGACAGTGGTGGTGCCTAAGGGCATTCACCAGGTGGGTAACATAGGTCCACACTGCGGGTAACAAGTTTCGCAAGCAGCGAAGCTGCTTAAGGAGACCGACATTCGGTGCTCCGAGCGTGGGTGACAAAGTTCCACGCAAGGTCAATTAGACCATAACTGATACGGAAGTCGCTGTATGCGCTTCCGGTGTGGGTAACAGAGTTCCACACCCAAGGCGAGTAACATAGCGCCGCACACAGAGCCATTGGCTCGAGGCGCGAGGTTGTCTTGGCCTCGCCAGACGTGAGCAACTCGCTCGACGTCAAGTCGCGCAGACTCAAACTGCTGACGCGAAGGCTGAATGCCTTCAGTCGACACGGCCGACGCGGTCGACCATACCGACGCAGTGCACATGGCGGAGAGCCGTTGCGCCTGCCAGTGGATATTAGAAGCCACGAGAGACTCAGTAGTCTCGAGGTTAAGTGGGGGAGAGGCTCGGAAATACCTTTCCTCCCTGACTTTCCAAGAGGCAGGTAGCCGTCGTGCTGCCAGTGGCTATCACAAGCCACGAGAGACTCAATAGTCTCGAGTGTAAGTGGGGGAGAGGCTCGGAAATACCTTTCCTCCCTGGTCTTGAGGTAAGACCAAGTGTTTTACGGAGCCAGGCGTCGATGTACATCGACTGCAGGCTGGAGGCAAACAGCCGGGCTAGAGCTGCGGTAGCTCTAGCCGAACAAGACATAGTGGCGAAGAAAGCCACGGGCGCAAGGTGCCTCGGAATCGCTGAGCGAATCAGCAGTGTTGAGGTTGCAAGCAACCACACACGAGGCGAAGCGCGGGCCTAGTGCAATCAACGCACTGGACCCTTGGTCATGAACGACCTGTCGAGTAGGGTGAACGGAACGTCTCACCCGCCGACAAAGCGGTTGCGGTACGTGATGTACGCAACGCGCTGGGTATAATGGGCCGTGGAGCCATTACCCAAGTGTGGTGCACGAGTGCACACACAACTGACCAGGTGGTGGTCGAGGCAAGGCACGCAGTCGTAACTGGTGCCGCACCGAGCATGACACCGCGGTGATGGCAGCTTGCCTCACCATGGGTTAATACCCGTGAGTACTCGGTGTCAATGCCAGACACCAACGCCGCAGTGGCATGGTGGTGAGATATGCCCCACCACGGTCGAGTACCATCAAGGTACATGGTGTCTGTGACAGACACTGGTATAGGTGCAAAGGATACGCACCATACCACGACCCGATGCGCTCTGGACGCTGTGAGTCAACGCACGTACCGTGCATCGGCACTGGCTGCTGTCGACAGCCTGCCAGGAGTTCCACGTAATGAACTCGTCGTACATGACACACATGACGTGCACGGAGCACTTATGGTAGCTGTGGTACGTGTCGTACACAGCGTACCTCGTGTACGGGCCTAAGGTGAAGTGCTTTCTCAGAAATAAGAGAATGGGCCTGACGCGGGGTCACTATCCCGAATCAGTGACAATTTCAAGTGATTAGAGAGGATTTGGGTTGGCTGGCACGGATGCAAGTTGCCTGTGGTGGATTAGCCATGGCGAGCAGCACCCCGTATGGAATGACGATGGATCCGATATGAGCGACGTACGAGAAGGCAAGATCCACCAAGACTTACCTCGGATCCACCCTTACCTGGATTCACTAAGATGGATATGGGATATACTATACAAGAGTGGATCGAGTGTGGATCCTATGAAGGAAGGATGGTCGGTGCCCTCTGAAGGTGGATCTAGTAGCCACGGCTAACGAGAAGTCAGGATCCACCGCAAGGTACCCCGGATCCCATACTTCCGGGTTCGGATCCAAGGAGGGAGGATCCCGCATAGAAGGACCTGGATCCAGGGTACAGGGATGAGGGATGCAGTGGATCTGGAACTTTCGTGGGACAATGGAGGTCACAGACGATTGCAAGATGATGTTGGACGATTGGAGAGCACGGATCCACGGCGAGTGTACAATTACAGTGAAGTGGATCCAAGCGACCTGGATCCGGATGAGTGTACCCATAATAGGGTGACCATGATGATTACGTCATGGATCCGGTGGATCTGAAGATAATACAGCTGGGATGATGGGTCAAGGGAAGAAGAGACATGCAGCCGAGCCTGGTAAGGGATTGAGCAGATGAAAGACATAGAAGGTAGAAATCCAGGCAGGTATAGGCTTAACTATCAATACAGTCCTCAATTTGCACAGTATCACGCAAGTGCCTTCCCGCCCTCAAGAACCGGAACTACTTTGGCCGTACGAGCTAGGAGAAGGTTGGGAATTGCGAATCTAGTGTTGGTAGTGATAACTGGATAATACATTGGCCAGATCCTACAACCTAGTGAGCTTTTCCTTTACTTGTGCAGATCCAACAGGTTAACCGAATTTACTGCTTGGTCGGTTACACCCTAGAGGTTCTCAATTCTCAAGATCCCGTCACAGGAGGCGGCAAGTACGACGCAAAGGAAACTACAAAGGCAAGGGAACACACCCGCAAGGCAACCCTACGGCCAGATCCACGATCTAGGCCCCGAATCCATAAGCTCGAATATTCGCTTAGGATACGGAACCATCCACGGACGCAGAGTGAAGATTTTCCACTGCTGCTCCACCCCATCCCCACGTCTCGCCAAGACGCTCAAGCTTCACCACTTGAACTCTTCGGAAGTTACCGAGAGAGCAAGATCCCGCCCTACCGACGGGTACACAAGGTGAGGAAAGTTCAGCAGAACACGGATCATCGGGGGACCCCCTCCGTTAGTCGGTGTCTGGTTGCAGTTGGTAAGCTGGATCCGGCAATCTCGCAGATTTTGCTGATCCCGCTACACCACAATGGTGCGCGTGCCCGGATCTTGTGGTGACTCGGGATTTCACCGTGAGTCCCAAGAAGATGCTCAAGTGAAGATTGAGCCAGGGGAAGAGGCGTCGTCGGAAGTCGGATCGACGAAGACGCTGCTGAATGATACAAGATCCGCGGATCGATGAAGTTTTGGGAGGAACTCTTTCGACGGAAGAGAGGTGGATCCGAATCCGGATCTAGAAGAGAAACCTCTCTATCCTCCCCAGGTCCCCTCGGGGACCCCTGCGGATCTTGACGCAAGTCAAGATCCGCTAACAAAACAAGGGAAAGTGAAGGCGAAACGGTATGCATTTGCAGATTCACCGGTTAAGCCAACACCGTACCTAAACCCAAGCCCGCTAGTCGAAGAAACGAGAAAGAAGACGAAAACGAGTAAGACTACGCGGAAGAAGATGCAAGCTCCAGAGTCGGAAGAAGACCAAGCTGGATCCAGGTCAAGCTGGTCCGACAAGGATCTCGAGTTTGTGTATCGCCACCAAGCTCTACGCGATTCCTGC
>NW_003303619.1:0-2597 GCF_000142945.1 Phytophthora infestans T30-4
ACAAAAGGTGCTTCGGGAACGTTTTCGTGAGGCGGGAGCGACAGGGTTCTTTCAATGTCGGAGGCTTATTTTCCAAATTCCGTGGGCGTTAACCTTTCAACCTCCAATATGTTTGGTATCCCTCGTTGACGGACCTGCATCGGCACATAGGACCTTCATAAGTTTATCATGATTCGTCGATTCTGCTTCAGCCGGCCGATCCTCTTCTCGCGTATGAAAGATCTTATCGAGAGAAATTGGGATCCATCCGCCCCTTAGACGCCATGGGCGCGATGGAAGTCCAGGACCTCGGTCCCTGCCGAGGCCCGGGCAGTTTGGCACATTTGCCGGGAAAGCAGACACAAATTCAGAAGTGCCAGTACAAGTCGAAAACGTTCCGGCGCATGCTGCAAGTTAAACCCTCCAATAAGGTGGGTTTTAACGTTACCCGTGACGTCTTGATAGATAGCAAATAATTCTAGTTCGAAGCCCGACGCAGCATAGCCAAACACATACGCCCTCCACCGTAGGACCACACCAGCTTTTTAGAGAGCTCCTCACGAGGCACAGTGATAGAAGTACGAGGTTCTTTCTCCTCACCACGAAAAACACAGATATGATCCAAAGCAAACAAAAAGTCGGGTCGCTTCAAACCTGACGAGGATTTCCTACTCGAATCCCGGTTGATGTAAGCACGCCTAAACACAAACCCGAGCACCACACGGATAATTGAGTCCCAGAAATAATGAAATGCACTCTCTGTGGCATCCCCATCCACCTGCGGGTACAGGAACGCAGCGCTAAACACCGAATCTTTTAAAAATTCGCACGGCGAAATGTCGTTTAGCTCGAACAATTTATCTCGAAGGAGTTGGCCTAGTATCAATGGACTCGACCAAGCTTGAAACACAGACTGCGGTAACCCAATCTTTACAGGGAGAGGTTGTCCGATAAATTTATTTAGATCTCCCGCGTGTCGGCAGTAGCGTAAGTTTTGCAACTTCACAATGTTGAAATCTCGACAGCCATAAGTCCGTCCCATCAGAAATAGGCGCACTACTTGTCCCCAGGAGGCAACGCCACCAGCACGTGAACAGGTGTGTTCATCGACTCGACATCCTCTAGAGTGGGTACGAACTTGACGTCCTTCTCCGACAAGCCAACCAAGCTGAGCGGCGCTCCTGCAACGCCCAATAGCTTCAAATCACTCGTGTCACTGACACCGTCCTTCGCGTCGTTCTCCGTTAGCCACACACCAGCGCCTTTCTTCTTCTTCGCCAGGAAGAGCTGCAGGTTCTTGGCGTCGCATGTGATCGTCGATGCGTTCTCCTCCTTCACCGCCTTCTTTAACGCGGAAACCGACGCACTCTCGTCTATGTCCACCTCGAATGCGCTTCCCGCCACACCAACAATCGCGCAGAAGGGCTTCACCATATCTCTTCGAGCCGGAATGAGAGAAAAGGGGATAAATAATGCTCCCGTACTTAAGCGGGAAAATAAGGTGGTGTCACAGAAGGGGGGATAATTTTGCACCCGTACTCTGCATTTTATCCAAAATCCCGTGATAATCCAGCGATTTCGTTTACCCTGCCATAACAGATGAGTGCTCATTTTAAAAAGCAGCCAAATAATAAATGCACGTACAGACAACGACCCAAAAAGCCGGAGTTGATAAACACAATTCCGATAGTAAAACCTGCGACACAAAAACTCGTACGACTAGCAAAACATGTTTTGATTGGATGAATAAAACTGAGAGTATCTACCCCATTTGCCGCTTCCTTACCGAGTAACCTGTCGGTCTGTCTGTCCGTCTGTCAATCCGTCCGTCGCACTCCCTGTCTTCCTGTTTTGGCCTGCCTTTTCGCATGGCTACACTCGCCCTTTCTAAAGCATTTGGGTCCCATCTTATGGACGGCGCCTATCTTTCTGACTCGACCTAGCTATGCCAAAATTACAATTATAGCAAAAACGCCACACAATTAACTCGCGCTCTGATTGGGCAATATTTTCCGACTCATTTCTTATTCAAAACACAAAATTGGATTTTTTAGCGACGGCGCGGAGAGGACAAGTTGCGCTGGCTGTATAATAGCAGGAGGGTAGTTTTAGATGAATATGCATGTATGTACGGGCGTGGGGCTCCTTGCCCTATCATATATTCAAGAGAGACCTCTCAGGATACAGTCTGAGGCTTGCCCCGAGACTCCAAAGTGGTATGGCAGTTGGTAGCGATAGCAATCAGGTTGGGGTGGGTGTGACTGGGAGCGTCTACCACCATGCACGCGCCTAGGGGTCCTAGACCAACCGCGAGTGTCCACGCTCCAAAAGCGAGTGGCGCGTGCTGCCAATTGGCCATACCGAAGTTGCAGCCACATGCGGAAGAGTCGTTACGGTCCCGCAAAACAGAGGTGTTTTTAAAGTGTGAGCTCCCACATCAAAACACACTTTGCGAGAGCACTTCTGGCGGGACGGAAAGGAATGCAGCAGTCGGTCTCACAAGAGCAAGGAGCCCAAGACCAAGTGCAAGGACAGCTCAAGAACAAGAGATCAAGACAAAAAAAACATTTAAAGAGCATGAGTGAGCCCCGCGCCTGTACACTTAGATATCATAGCGT
>NW_003303619.1:4447-7567 GCF_000142945.1 Phytophthora infestans T30-4
GTCAGGGGGTTTTTTTGGGGGGGGAAGAAGAAAAAGAAACCTTTGGTTTTTTTTTATCCCCTGGGCCCTTTCGGAGGAGAGTCTTTTTTAAAAACGGCGGGGGATGTTCCTTTCGGGTGGAGGTGCCCGTTATGGGGTTTGGCTTAGGCTGGGTTCGGGACTCGAAGCTAGAATATATTGGCTTATCTATCCAAGACGTCCACGGGCCACCGTTAAAACCCCACATTATGGGAAGGTTTAACTTGCAGCATGCGCCGGAACGTTTTCGACTTGTGCTGGCACTTCTGAATTTGTGTCTGCTTTTCCCGGCAATTGTGCAAAAACGTTCCGGCCTCGGCAGGGACCGAGTTCATGGGACATCCATCGCGCCAATGGCGTCAAGGTGCGTTTGATTCCGATTTTGTTGATTAAGATCTTTCAAACACAGAAGGAATTTGTTCGCGTAAACCCAATTTTACGTTTCTTTGAAAACTATTGGGGTTCCTTGTGCCGATGGCATCTTCCGGGGGGATTTCGAACCATTGGAGTTGACCACTAAAGCCCCCGCGCATTGGAGGGGAGGCCCTGCCGCTTGAATGAAACGTTTCTTGCCTTTCGGGAACCTTTTTTCGAGGCCCTGTTAGTCCTCCCTTCGCCAACGGGTGGGATGCACAGAGACATCCGTTGGTCTAACGTGATCAAGCATATCGACCGCGTTGAATGGTTTTTGATCGACTTCGCTGATGCAGCTCAAAGTCCGCAGAAATATCCCAGCGGCGATCACTTGACGCACGACGAACACGCTTCAGATATTTTTATGGAAGGTGGATCCCACACGACTGCGGTTGACTTATGGGCCGTGGGATACCTGGTGAAGACAAGTAAGATTGAACGGGAATGGACTGCGGAGCCCGAAAGAGCGCTTTTCCTAGATCGGTTGATGAACCCAGACCCGAGTGCTCGGCCGACGGCAGACGAAGCCTTACAGCTTCTGTCACGTTTTGAACGTGAAGCTGCTGAGCAGGAATCACAGGGCAAGGGTGTGCGCAAGAAGCACAGACGTGCCTGAATTTTTACATCGCTATGGCACTACCATTACGCGCTGGGACGAAGTACTATTGAACTAACAACAGGAGTAGTCGATGAATGAGCAACACACGTTTTTCTCATACATACTTCGAATGTATGAGAAATCTCGGTTGACGAGAGAAACTCGTTGACACACGCAGCAGCTATCATGCGGTGCGAATGTGGCCACTGGTTGTCGGATACGCCCGCCTTCACGGCGGCCACCACGATACTATCTATAGTCGGTTAAGTACACCATCGCAGCCTTCTCTATTAATCCCTGAACGCTGGAAATCGTCGCGGTCTGCACCGTCGCCGGCATGTTTGCGTTGAGGGGACGGTGCCAAAGTTGTCAATATCACTCATCGTGATTGTGCCGTAGACGGTGAGTTAAGTGGTACTATAAATAAGCTCGGAGCAGCGGGAACATCGTAACACTTGCGCAAACGCCCGAACTTCCGCGTCCACGGACCAGAACGCCGACCACACGGCAGCGCTGTCAAACAACGCGCCGTCCACGTCTAGCTCGACCATCGCCAGCAGTGCTTTCCTCACCTTCCCGGCTCTCCACACCATCCACCCACTGCCGCCTCCCCGCTGTTACCGTTGCTGCAGTATCCGCCACCCGCACCGCCCTTCCACTGTCGCGGACGTCGCCACCCTTGCTCACCACCTCATTCACTCTTCCCCCTCACGCTTCTTCCACTCTAGCTCGCCACCGTCGCCACCATTGCCGCCACTCCACTCGCTCGCCGTTTGAACCATCTCTTCCTCTTTCCCTCTTTTTTTAAACTTAAAGTAAAAGTGCAAATTTAAAAAATAAATGCATAAATTTTAACAAGTACATGCAGTATTTTTGTTTAAGCCCCGTTTTATGTTACTGTCGGAGGTCGGAGATTTTATGTTATGGTACAGTATGGGCATTTCTAATTTTCTGTTCGACAAAGGCAACTGTCGTGTTTTTTTTTTTCTAATACAAAACCCAAGTGTAAACGGCAAAATTTGTTGCGTCTGAGGTTTCTTTTGGGCTAAGATCCGGAACTTCCTGCCGTCACTACGCACCATGCTGCGACTTACAGCGTTTCCTTCTGAGTCTGTACACGGTCAGCGCTCTTATTATTAATAACCGAATCATAGTGTGGTTGGAACTTTACATTTTAATTCAGCCGCCATGTTGACGGACAACCCATTAGTACCTCTACGATTTTTTGTTGTTGGACACACTGGCAGTGTCTCTGGACTGCAGTGACTGGATACCACAATTCGAGAAGTTCTTGACGGTCTCTGCCAGACTGTCTGGTCGTCAGAATGATGGATTCCATTTTCCATCGTGGAAACTGGGCCTGCTTAATTCAACACCACCGTCCGCATGAAGTTTTGCCAAGTTGCTTGGCATCAGTAGCGGGATATTAACACTACGTAGTAGTAACCAGCTGCATGCTTGCACCTCTGGCTGCTAGGAGCATCAACTTAAGGCTCTAATGTACTACATTTAATAGTTCGTAGAAGTAATCGTGCTCTCGCGCTCAATACTCTAGGGACAGTTTGCTAACTCGGCCGATGCGGTCACGTGGTCGTACAAGACGCTGACCAACACTATGGCCACCACAGCAAATCCGTCCAAGTGATAAAGAACCGCGTGATGCACAGGCTCGCCACGAATAACAATCCGACATAACGGAGTTAAATGGCACGGCGTGGACGGCGTTTGCGCAAGTGCCACGATGTTCCCGCTGCTCCAAGCTTATTATTGTTGAAGTAAGCATCTCCGATGTGATGATGACTATCTAGTGGAATATAATTGTGCTATTTCATATAGAGAAATCGTAAATAACTGGACTGGTTGGTGGAGAGTAACTCCCCTCCAGAACACCAGACTCTATAATTCATCACTTCTCCTTTTACCAAGTCCAACACAAGTGACTTCTTCTTTTACCAAGTCCACCACAAGCGTCTTCTCCTTCTACACTCAAGACTTTTCTCCACTATGGCCGCCTAAACCACTCTACTTTTGTCCTCACTCCGTACTGTACTGCCCTAACAACTCTGCGCAAATCATCCCTCCAACAGGTA
>NW_003303619.1:28090-30092 GCF_000142945.1 Phytophthora infestans T30-4
CGAAGGCTTTGGCGCTTGATATTGAAATGACGATGAGTGGATACATTGCTACGCGAAGCCGCCGAGGTCAAGATGCCGTACCAGCTACGCCAACTCATCGGCATCATTTTGGTTTACTCGATGCCTGGCAATGCCAAAGATCTATGGGACAGGTTCAAGAAGGATATGTCAGAGGATCCTGCACGAAGCATTGAGGAAAGAGACGCAGACCTGCATAATGTACGCGAAGAGGAGGTGCGTCTTCGAATGACGGAGTACAAGGCGTTGAAGATTTTGGCTGATTACTTGGTTTCGAACCAAAAGTCCCTCGACATGTACGGCCTTCCTCTGCTAGCCGATTACGACGATGTATCCGCTCAAGTGAACGACCTTCTGTTGATGTTGTCCAGCAAGAGATTGACGCGTACCCCTAAAACGAACTGGAGCATGTTGCAGAGCAGGCAGACCAGTTGAACAGCAACCAGAGGGATATTTTTGACCAAGTTATTGCTGCAGTGAGCAGACCGGTTGGAGGGGAGAAGCTTTTCTTTTTGGATGGTCCAGGTGGAACAGGAAAAAGTCGTTTCTACTCGAGCAAATACTCGCTCGCGTCCGGATGCAGCGTAAGGTTGCCATCGCGGTTGCATCGAGTGGGATTGCATCCACTTTGTTAGCTGGAGGTCATACCGCGCATTCAACGTTCCGGATTCCCCTCAAACTAACAGAGACGTCGACGTGCAGCCTTTCATGGCAGAGTCAAAAAGCCGAATTGATTCGTAGCGCGAGTTTGATCATTTGGGACGAAGCGCCGATGATGAACCGAGCTTGCTTTGAGGCTGTTGACAGGTCGCTTCGGGATATTATGAAGAACGAGCTGGAGCCGTTCGGCGGAAAGGTAATGGTGTTCAGCGGTGATCACCGCCAGATTCTACCTGTACAGAAGGATGCTACACGTGCGGAGACGATTCAAGCTTGCTTCAAGTCCTCCCCGCTATGAGAGCATTTGCGTCAAGTGCGGTTAGCCGAGAACATGCGTGTCCGCACCGCCCCAGACGCGGCCAGTGCGGCTGAGTTAGCGGAATTCTCTGAATTTTTACGTCAAATTGGAGAATACCGTTACCCGGTCAGCCATGAGATCGGTGATGGCGACATATGCCTTCCACGCGACATGTGTATCATTCCAGAACGACGGGTACAACAAATGACCTCTGACGAAGAAGACGCGGATATGGAGCCCCCCCCAAGTTTCAGGCTACTACCTCCGGCGGAGGAGGAACACGAGCGAGACTTGGACGAAGTTGAAGAAGCCCGACGAGTCCGCAACGTCAACGCACTCATAGATGCGGTGTACCCGGGCGTTGATACTGAGAATTTACCCGATGAATACTTCGTTAAGCGAGCCATACTAGCCCCCACAAATGCAAGTGTTCGGCGTATCAACGACATGATTGCGGAACGACTATCGGGTGAAACGAAGGAGTATCTCTCGGTGGACAGCCTCGAAGGGATCGCTGATGCAAATATGTTTGAGCAGGAGTTCTTGAACTCTCTTAACTTCTCTGGTATCCCTCCGCACAGGATTGTTCTGAAGGTTGGAACACCTATCATCATGATTAGAAACCTAAATAGCGACGCAGGACATTGCAACGGAACACGGCTTCGGGTTGTGTCACTGCGCGAGAGAAGCATCGAGGCCAGCAGTATGTCCGGGCCGTTCAAGGGTAAGAAGGTGTTCATTCCTCGGATCGTCTTTTATAGTGAGGACGATGACAAGGAGTTCCCGTTCAAACCGCAAGCGTAAGCAGTTCCCCGTGGTTCCAGCGCTTGCCATGACTATCAACAAGGCCCAAGGACAATCGATCCACCACGTGGGTATCTACTTGGAATCACCAGTCTTCGCACATGGGCAGCTTTATGTGGCGTTGTCGAGAGTGACTTCAAGGAAGGCGATCAAGATTGCTGTGGATCCAGAGGCCATCGATGAGGACAGGGAACGTACACACCAACAATATTGTGTACAGAG
>NW_003303619.1:31569-33910 GCF_000142945.1 Phytophthora infestans T30-4
CTCATAAGAAGACGCTGAACGTAAACGCGACCGTAGAGCCCAATTGCGCGGTCAGGAACTTAGCGAACGACGTAAGCAAGCGAGAACCCGACTACAAGAAAGACGTGCTGGTTTGAGCCAACACGATCGTGACTGCGAGCGAGAGATCAATGCTCTGTCTCGCGCTGAGAATCGACAGTTGATGGATGAAAATGATCTTTCCGCACTTCGGGCAACTAACAGGGAGCAGCACGCAGAACACAGAGCGGAGCAGTCTGAACAGGAACGGGAAGTCGAACGTGAGCTAGACCGGCAACGACATGCGGATCGACGATCCCGCCAGACAGAAGAAGAGCGCCAACAGGAGCTCGAGCGGGTGCGCACTAGACGCCAATGCACCCGTCATGGACACGCGCTAATATCCCTTGAAGACTTCGATTAGTCCATGATAACGGGTAACGACGTGGTGAACGGTCGTCACAAGCTCCCGGCCACAAACGTTTGTCCGATCTGCAATGCTTGGAAGTGGCCAGGCGAGTCGGCAATATCATGCTGTCTGGCAGGGAGGGTAAAACTACCTCCACTGCACCCCGCGCCACGGACGTTGCTTCAGCTGTACGGAGATCCAGAGTTCCGCCGTCAAATTCGTGCCTACAATCAAGCCTTCGCGTTTACGTCGATTGGTGCTTCGTGCTCAAACCGATCGTTTCAAAATGTACATCAAGACGAGAGCGTTGCGGGTACACACGGCGTGTACACATATCGCATTCAAGGGGCTATGGGGCACTACCTAGGGTCTCTCCTCCCCCACATAGACCGTCGGACAGGCGCGCGGGTAGCTCCAAAGTTTGCTCAGATCTACATTGTGGATCCAGACATGCAACGCCGCGCGGAGCGACGTCTTGGTATATTCGCGGATCTGGATCATGTTGCACTACTAGATATCGAGAAAATGATGGCAGAGCACAACCCATTAGCGCAACGGTTCCTCCACTTTGGGCAGCAAGTGCGTCAACACAACACGGAGGCTCCAGTAGATTTGGTCTTCCGTCTGCATGATAACTCCTCGCGACCGAGGACGCATAATCGCCCCACTGTGTCTGGGGTGGCTGCGACTCTCATTGAGGATGGCAACCTGGCTCCGCCTCGGGATCTACTGCTCTTTACACGCGATCAAAGGCTGCTACGTTTGTACGAGACCCACGCCGATTACGATCCACTTCAATACCTTCTTCTCCTTCCATATGGGGAGAAAGGCTGGACCTACACAGACGAGTTCGCGAATGGTGCTGAGTATCGAAACAAGAAAGCGATGTCGCTTCGTGAACACGTCGCGTTCCGCCTTCATCAGAAAGTGGATGATCAGTCCGCTCTCCACCAAGGCGGGCGACTATTTCAACAGTGGTGTGTAGATCAGCGTGCAAAATGTGAACAAGAACAGCTTCGTTGGGTGGCTGACAATCAGAAAACACTTCGCACCGATCAATACAGGGGTGTTCAAGACGCTTTGCTCAATGAGGGTACTTTGGCTCTGGCGGAAGGAGAAGTGCTGCTGTCGGAATATGACCGGGCCCAGAACAGATTGGTACACCCGGATCGGGACGGAGGCAGCAGAGGACGACCTATCCACTTCTTAATCAGGTTGGCAAGCGTATCATACTACCGGCTTCACACCTGGGTAGCCCGCGGTCCATGTACAAGTCGTATCAAGATTCGATGGCAATTGTTCGGAAGTATGTACGGCCCGACGGCTTCCGGACGGAAACGTGCAACCCCAAATGAGACGAGATTTTTGAAGCGATACCTTCCGATATCCAGACAGCTCAAGATCGACCAGACATCGTGGCTCGTGTGTGGCAGCAGAAACGGCAAGCGACATTCAATGATTAAAACCAAGGCGTCTTTGGGCGGGTGAGAGCGAGTATTTACGTTGTCGAGTATCAAAAACGAGGGCTCCCCCACGCTCACGTATTGATTATTCTGGCTGACGAAGACAAACCTCGAACGCTCGAGATCGTAGACAAGATGGTATGCGCTGAGATCCCACAAAAGGATACAAACCCTCAGCTGTATGAGACGGTCATGTCATGCATGCTCCATGGTCCATGCGGGCCTGCAAATCTTCCTGCGCGTGTATGAAGGCCGGCAAGTGCACCAAAGGATATTTGTAGCCCTTAGCAGAAGTTACACAAGCCAATGCCAATGGTTATCCAATGTACAGACGACGTCGACGGCAAGAAGGTGTTCTAAAGTTCAATGGCAGGGAATACGACAATGCTACGATCAACCAGTGGGTTGTACCGTACAACCCGTACTTACCCCCGAAGTACAAGTACCACATCAATGTCGAAGTGTGCACGGA
>NW_003303619.1:36361-39759 GCF_000142945.1 Phytophthora infestans T30-4
CGCCCAGAACATTGTCTACAGGCAGATCTTTGGTCCGTGAGTAGGAATGTTCAATTTCATTTGCATTTAATACATCACGTTTACATAAAACATGTTTACGCCGGAGCGCAGCGAAGGCGTGAGCCCGTTTTCCCTTGGACTACAGCCTGCCACCTCCGGCGGCGAACGGCTAGTCTTACCCCTCTACTTGAGTGTGGTCTGCGTCCGTCATTCCGTCCGTAACGGGCTAGGGATGATAAAACTCACGCTAATGCGGGCGTTCTACTGGCTGCCGAGCGCAGCGAAGGCGGCTTTGATTCGCTAAAATAGCAATATGTGGTGTTTACATTATATGTGGCCTACACATCGTACTTATATGCACCGTTCAAATTTCGTTTTGCCCCATTTTCATCCGCGGAGCGCCTTTCGACGCAAAGGGCGCTGCCTGTGTGCGCGTTAGTTAGCATTGATAGAAGGCGCCAATGCGCACACACGTACTATAGCGTCGTAGGAACTGTTGAAAAAAATTGTAGTCTTCGGTGACTCATATTTTTTCCTTAATCGAAACTTTAGTACGTATTGATTTTAGAATGATATTTTAGGCTTCGTATTACTTTTCTAATAATTTCACCTACAATTTTATTTTGCGTAATACTTTTTTTAAAATAATTTCATATTTTCTCCTGCAATTATTTGTAGTAGTAGTACACATAATAGTTATTTCAGCGCTAGAAAATAAATCACAATTGTATTACTATAGTTAATAATGTGAAAACTTTAAAATATGACTATTGTGGCTTACACCCCTACACCCCCAGGAAAAAGTAGTGTGCTACCTTAAGATATTGTGTAATTTTTTCAACTTATCTATGTAGCGTACATAAAAAATGGGAACGGCGTTTGTGTTTAAGTTAGCGCGGAGGCACGTGACTAAGCAAGAACACGAAAACGAAGTAACACCGACCCACACTATGTAGACGATGGGATAGAAGAGCAACACGAGACACGGAAGGTCATGGACGATGATAGAAGACTTAGCCGATGCAAACCACGAAGTTTTTTACGTAGCGTGAAATATGGAAGTGCATGCAGCCATGAAAAGGACAGAAGGACAAGAATATGACGGGAGCGTACGGGCCACAGAAGGGAACTAACTGCATAGACACCCCAGCTTGCTGAAAAGCACGGGCTACGAAAGAGCACGCACGCTCGAAGCCACGGTAGAACACGTAACGGTAAGAGTGCACGGACAGAAATTCTCCCATAGCACCACGGCTGAACACGGAGCACAGTAGACCGACCAAACATGAAGCCGCGGAAGACCATTAACGGGAGGTTGTCGAGTATTGAAACCCGATACTAGGGTAGAACCGGAGCTCACTGGGGAGCGCGATACTACTGTAGATAACGAAAGCTTGGACGACAGACCAGCCACGACACCAAGAGATAACAGGATAGCATGGACGATGGGACAGCCACTAAAACATGGGAGAACAAACAGCCGCGGGAGATCACCGAGCCACTGAGCACGATAGCACTGTAGAACCTGATATTGCCGGGCCACTGAGGACGATACTTCATTAAAACACGTTTACCCGGACGGCCGACCAGCCACAAAATCGCGAGGAAACGCTTCTGGAGACCACGATTGCACACTGCGAAACACGGAACCATCGTAGAGCGCGATAACATTGGCAAAACATATATACTATGCGATCACGATAGCATAGACAGCATAACCACATTGTGAATGCACGACAGCGTGATAACGCGGTAGATGGAGCCACCACAGGGGTGCGCGGCACACAGGTGACAGAAAACTTCGGAAGATCACCCATTGGCGAGGGTATCGGAAATGGAACGCTATCGACTATGAATGATTATGGACACGAAGCCTGTGGAATCCACGTAAACCCTTGAGAACACGGAATATCTAGCAGCCATGAAAGAGGGTCGTACTACGGGAGCGCATGAGACCAAAGGAGCTAGCACACAGCCACTAAGCACTGTGAGAGAATGAGTTCACAAATCCAGCACGGGTGAGCAGGGAACCACGAAGCCCGAAAGATCATGGAAGAGCGCCGGCCACTGTAGAACATGACATCCAACCTGTTGTACGGGGTACCAAACCACGATATTATACGGGCCCACATGAGACTACGGGATGGTAAGTGGTTAAGTACACGAAGCCAGGACCTGAACGACGCTAACAAAGTGCGCGATACCAAGAAGCACTTAAATTTGCGGCCACCGCATCTCCAACAAACCATGCCACTCCGCCGCTTAGCGGCTAGTCTTACCGCTCTAGTGGAGTGTGTTCTGCGTCCTTTCGTCCGCGACTAGGGTTTTAAAATGTAACGCAAATACGCGCGTTCTACTGGCTGGCGAGCGCAGCGAAAACGGCCCTCATTGGCTAAAAAAGCATTATGTGGTAGACACATTATATGGGGTCTACACATCGTACTTATATGCACCGTTCAAATTTCATTTTTCTCTCACATTCAGCCGCGGAGCGCCTCTCGACGCAAAGGGCGCTGCCTGTGTGCGCGTTAGTTAGCATTGGTAGAAGGCGCCAATGCGCACACACGTAATATATCGTCGTAGGAGTTGTTGAAAAAATTGTAGGCTTTTGTGACTCATATTTCGGCCTCAATCGAAACTTTAGTACTTATTGGTTTTAAAATGATATTTTAGGCTTCGCAGTACTTTCTAATAATAAAACTTACAAAACAGTTTTGAGTAGTACTATTCTAAGGAGATATCTATCATATTTTTCTAGCAGATATTTGTTGTAGTAGTACACATAATAATTAAATTAGCACTAGATAATAAATTACAATTCTACTACTATTATTGATCATGTGGAAACTAAAAAAAATATGACAATTGTGGCTTCCCACCCGACACACCCCTGCGCCCCACACTGCCCCCGGGAAAAAGTATCATCTTCCTCTGTATTTGCACACGTAGTGTGCGACCTTAAGATATTCTGTGATCTTTCCAACAATATCTGTTGTGTACATCAAACAAAATCGGATCAGCGTTTTTGATTCAGCTGGCGCGGAGGCACGTGACTCAGCAAGAACACGAAACACGAAGGAACACCGAACCACGCTATGTAGATGATGGGGATAGAAGAGCAACACGTAGCACGGAAGCCCATGGACGATGGATAGAAGACTTAGCCGATGCAAACCACGAAATTTTATGCGTAGCTGGAAGCCAGAAAGTGCACGCAGCCTATGAAAAAGGACAGAGGGGACAAGAATATAACGGGGAGCAAACGGAACACGGGAAGGGAACTAGAAATACAGACACGCACGGCATGCGTAAAAGAGGGGACTACAAAAAACACGCACGTTTCAAAACACCGGGAAGAGCACTAACCGGGGAGAGTTGGGCGGGAAAGGATTCTCTCA
>NW_003303619.1:44772-48079 GCF_000142945.1 Phytophthora infestans T30-4
GAGCACAGTAGACCGACCAAACATGAAGCCGCGGAAGACCATTAACGGGAGGTTGTCGAGTATTGAAACACGATACTAGGGTAGAACCGGAGCTCACTGGGGAGCGCGATACTACTGTAGATAACGAAAGCATGGGCGACAGACCAGCCACGACACCAAGAGATAACACGATAGCATGGACGATGGGACAGCCACTAAAACATGGGAGAACAAACAGCCACGGGAGATCACCGAGCCACTGAGCACGGTAGCACTGTAGAACCTGATATCGCCGGGCCACTGAGGACGATACTTCATTAAAACACGTTTACCCGGACGGCCGACCAGCCACAAAATCGCGGGGAAACGCTTCTGGAGACCACGATTGCACACTGCGAAACACGGAGCCATCGTAGAGCGCGATAACATTGGCAAAACATATATACTATGCGATCACGATAGCATAGACAGCATAACCACATTGTTAATGCACGATAGCGTGATAACGCGGTAGATGGAGCCACCACAGGGGTGCGCGGCACACAGGTGACAGAAAACTTCGGAAGATCACCCATTGGCGAGGGTATCGGAAATGGAACGCTATCGACTATGAATGATTATGGACACGAAGCCTGTGGAATCCACGTAAACCCTTGAGAACACGGAATATCTAGCAGCCACGAAAGAGGGTCGTACTACGGGAGCGCATGAGACCAAAGGAGCTAGCACACAGCCACTAAGCACTGTGAGAGAATGAGTTCACAAATCCAGCACGGGTGAGCAGGGAACCACGAAGCCCGAAAGATCATGGAAGAGCGCCGGCCACTGTAGAACATGACATCCAACCTGTTGTACGGGGTACCAAACCACGATATTATACGGGCCCACATGAGACTACGGGATGGTAAGTGGTTAAGTACACGAAGCCAGGACCTACTGGGGTGAACGACGCTAACAAAGTGCGCGATACCAAGAAGCACTTAAATTTGCGGCCACCGCATCTCCAACAAACCATGCCACTCCGCCGCTTAGCGGCTAGTCTTACCGATCTAGTGGAGAGTGTTCTGCGTCCTTCCGTCCGCGGCTAGGGTTTTAAAATGTAACGCAAATACGCGCGTTCTACTGGCTGGCGAGCGCAGCGAAGGCGGCCCTCATTGGCTAAAAAGCATTATGTGGTGGACACATTATATGTGGTCTACACATCGTACTTATATGCACCGTTCAAATTTCATGTTGCTCTCACATTCAGCCGCGGAGCGCCTCTCGACGCAAAGGGCGCTGCCTGTGTGCGCATTAGTTAGCATTGGTAGAAGACGCCAATGCGCACACACGTAATATATCGTCGTAGGAGTTGTTGAAAAAATTGTAGGCTTTTGTGACTCATATTTCGGCCTCAGTCTCCTACGCGCGAGTAGATATATCGTTGTCCTCGCAGCATCAACAGCGCGCCAATAGTGCCTCCGGTCGCTCGTTAGAAGCGTCATGCACTCGCATAGCTACCTACTTTCGTGATGGTCGTCGTAGCAACGAAGCAAATCAGCTCATGTGCAGCTACTATGGCGGAGCGGGGAGTCGCATCTGGGAAATTCACCAACAGCTATGCGGAGAGGGCTGGTGACGCTTTTTAGCTCGGTCCAATACGTCACAATGACGTCCATATACCCGTGATCGCTGTCAACAGGATACTGGGATCGGTTTTGATCGTGTTGACGGGATGCTCACGGACTGCATGCTATTGAGTTAGCAAGTGTAGCATCATGGACGTGGGTACATGTTTGTTGGGTTGAGCGAAGCATGGCATTGTGACACCAAGCGGATCGTTCGTGTTGACTTCTGTGCGGTACGACGACTGCACGGAGAACGACACATACATGGCGTATGAGACGTGCACACATTGCACGCTTCCACGCAGGCCACCGCCAAAAAATACGACATACACTTGAACGGCCCCATCGACGCTAACGGGTTCACCAAATCAGCGACGACACCGGCGCCATGATATCCGTCGAGGCCGTCGCCACGTCCAACAAGGTCGGCGTTGTAGAGCTACCCGACACCACCGCGGACCCCGGCAACACTTACGGAACGGTACGGTACGCTTGCCACCAACTCGACTCAAGCGTACGATGAGTTCAATATATGATTGGGAGAGTCATGGGCAGCACCGCGTTCGTCGTTTGCGTAGCCTTTCAAGACAGCATTACCAAACCTGACTACATCCACTGCGACGCGGTAGCACGGGAGATCCTGAAAGCAAAGCAAGAATTCCCCGATGTACCAATCTATGTGATGGCGGGCGACGTCGCTACAGCCTTCCGGAATATTAGCATCCACAGCAACAGCGTCTACCTGTTTGCCGGGCTGATCGAGGAAGAGAACGCCCTGGTGATCGAGCTTTCCGCGCCTTTCGGATGGACAGGCTCTCCGGGATTCTACGAGATTTTCGGCGGAGCGATTTCCCACGTTCATGGCTGCCATACCAACGCAGCTTCTCCGGCCGGTTTCTTCAATTATCACTGGGTGGATGACCACATTAACGTAGCTGCAGACATAGGAACGACCTGTTCCGACATAGACCGCTCCCTCCGTTACGCAATGGTGGCCATTCTGGGCGCTGACGCCATCAACATCGAGAAGTTCACTGCTTGGAAGACACGCCAGCGCGTTCTCGGATTGGAGTTCGACTCAGTCGATGGAGTGGTCGCACTACCGGTTTCCAAGATCCAAAAGGCACGCAGGATTGTCGCTTCAGCTAACCACTCCCCGACGTTGACTAGAAAAGCGTATCGGTCATTAATGAGCAGCTTACGTCATGTGGCGACTTTGCATTCGGGCCGCATGACCGTTCCTTCAGCGTTCTCGCCACCGTGAGGCACAACTCCATCGTTTTTCAGGGGCGTCTCCGTGACAGACGCAATGCGAGGAAGACCTGCTCTGGTGGTGGCTTATTTCTGCACAGCCCTCAGCTAAACGGTGTATCTCTGGAAAACCTTCAACGCTCTCCCACCCCCCGATGTTGTGGTCGAAATGGACGCGTCGGATGTCGGGCTGTGTGCGCTTGACGTATTGGGCGAAGACTGCGCTCACCTACGCATTTACCCCATCCCGAGCTATCGCTGATAGCGGAATTTCAAATTGGGAGCCGGCCAACGGGCTTTGTGACATCAATTTCCGCGATCTCCTTCTCGGAGGCCGTCTCCCGATGCCCCGCTTGAGAAGAACGATGGCCCGCGGAGCAGGCCCCATTCGGCAACGGACCGCGGGACAGTGACACCTACCGGATCCGCAAATTTTCCCCCGCTTGGCGCTAGTGATAAAAAACCGGGCT
>NW_003303619.1:48179-55867 GCF_000142945.1 Phytophthora infestans T30-4
AAGTGGATCCAGGGGCGAACGAGCCGCGGAAGTGGATCGATTACGTCAGGAGATCTGGGAAGCCGACATCTGCTGATTGGTAAAGGTGCCCGAGGAAGTGTCGGAAGCGCCTGTCGCCGGCTGGTCCACTGGCGAGTCAGGATCCGTGAGGCGATTACCTTGAGCCCGATCTGACGATAACCCCACTGGCTTATTGCCGGATCTGGCTCGATCCCCGGGTCTTCGCCCGCGCTTCCAACATGGATGCCCCGGAGGGTCCTAAAGTCATGCGTCGGGGTTCGGACGACGTGTCGGACCCATCTTCCGCCGCGGATTCGTAGTTCGAGGACGCAGCTTGGCTGATCCTCGGCGACGACACTGAATCCATAGTGCGCGACCTTTCTCCGGTGATGGACTTAACTCTGGTAAAGAGGTCCGGCGTCGCGGATACTATGAGATCCAAGTCTAGCTTGAAGATGTCCTCTGCGTCGAACACACCGGCTACGATGCCTGACTCCGTAAGCAAACGTAATAGATCCTTGACTGTCACC
Organism: Phytophthora infestans T30-4; assembly: GCF_000142945.1. Classification (NCBI taxonomy): domain Eukaryota; phylum Oomycota; class Peronosporomycetes; order Peronosporales; family Peronosporaceae; genus Phytophthora; species Phytophthora infestans. The sequence goes on from NW_003303619.1 coordinate 48,710, forward strand.
AACTTGTTCGCCGTTTTCGTTGGTGCTCTCACCGGTTCCCTTGGATCTTCGATCTGTCGTGGATTCAGGATCTGTATGACAGGATCTTGATGCAGGAAGTCGCGTAAAGCTTGGTGGCGATACACAAACTCGAGATCCTTGTCGGACCAGCTTGACCTGGATTCAGCTTGGTCTTCTTCCGACTCTAGAGCTTGCATCTTCTTCCGCGTAGTCTTACTCGTTTTCGTCTTCGTTCTCGTTTCTTCGATTAGCGGGGTTGGGTTTAGGTACGGTGCTGGCTTAACCGATCAATCTGCAAATTCATACCGTTTCGCCTTCACTTTCCCTTGTTTTGTTTGCGGATCTTTGACTTGCGTCAAGATCCGCAGGGGTCCCCGAGGGGACCTGAGGAGGATAGAGAGGTTTCTCTTCTAGATCCGGATCCACCTCTCTTCCGTCGACAGAGTTCCTCCCAAAACTCCATCGATCCGCGGATCTTGTTTCATTCAGCAGTGGCTTCGTCGATCCGACCTCCGACGACGCCTCTTCCCCTGGTTCAATCTTCACTTGAGCATCTTCTTGGGACTTACGGTGAAATCCCGAGTCACCAAAAGATCCGGGCACGCGCACCATTGTGGTGTAGCGAGATAAGCAAAATCTGCGAGATTGCTGGATCCAACTTACCAACCGCGCCCAGACACCGACAAACGGAGGGGGGCCCCCGATGATCCGTGATCTGCTGAACGTTCCTCACCTTGTGGCCCCGTCGGTAGGGCGGGATCTTGCTCTCTCGGTAACTTCCGAAGAGCTCAAGTGGTGAAGCTTGGGCGTCTTGGCGAGACGTGGGGATGGGGTGGAGCAGTAGTGATAAGATCTTCACTCTGCGTCCGTGATTGGTTCTGGATCTTAAGCGAATGTTCGAGTTGGTGGATCCAGGGCCTAGATCGTGTAACGAGCCGTAGGGTTGCCTTGCGGGTGTGTCCCTCGTCTTTGCGTTTCCTTGGCGTCGTACTTCCCGCCTCCTGTGACGGGATCTTGAGAGTTGAGAACCTCTAGAGTGTAACCGACCAAGTAGTAAATTCGGTTAACCTGTCGGATCTGCACGTGTAAGGAAAAGCTCACTAGGTTGTAGGATCTGGCCAATGTATTATCCAGTTATCACTACCAACACTAGATTCGCAATTCCCAACCTTCCCCGAGCTCGTACGGCCAATGAAGTTCCGATTCTTGAGGGCAGGAAGGCACTTGTGTGATACCGTGCAAATTGGGTTCTGTATTGATACTTAAGCCTATACCTGCCTGGATTTCTACCTTCTATGTCCTTTACTTGTTAAATCCCTTACCAGGCTCGGCTGCGTGTCCTTTCTTTCCTTGACCCACCGTCCCAGCTGTATTATCCTCAGATCCACCGGATCCATGGCGTAATCATTATGGTCACCCTATTATGGGTACACTCATCCGGATCCAGGTTGCTTGGATCCACTTCCTTGTAAGTGTACACTCGTTATGGATCTGAGCTCTCCAATACTCCAACATCGTCTTGCGACCGTCTGTGATCTCCATTGTCCCACGTAAGTTCGAGATCCACTGTATCCATCATTCCTGTATCCTGGATCCAGGGTCCCTCTATGCGGGATCCTCACCTCCATGGACGGAAGTATGGGATCCGGGACATCTCGCGGTGGATATTGACTTCTCGTTAGTCGTGGATACGAGATCCACCTTCCGATGACACCTACCATCATCCCTTCATAGGATCCACGCTCGATCCACCCGTACATAGTATTTCCCATATCCACCTAAGTGGATCCAGGTAAGGGTGGATCCGAGATAAGTCTTGGTGGATCTTGCCTTCCCGTACATCACTCATACCAAATCCATCGTCGTTTCATACGGGGTGCTGCTCGTCATGGCTAATCCACCAGAGGCAACTTGCATCCGCGCCGGACGATCCAAATTATCTCTAATCACTTGAAATTGTCACTGATTCGGGATAGTGACCCCGCGTTAGGCTCATTCTCTTATTTCTGAGAAAGCACTTCATTACAACGCCTTTATCATCGTACAATCTTTTTCAAGAAGCTTCTATTATCTGAACGGCTTTCTGTTCGAGAAAACAGCGAATGTAATTGTTTGACGAGAGCTCAGCATTATGCCAGGAGCTTCCTTGGCTGTATTCACTTCCAGCTATTATCTTCGACATCGCTCACCATACACGAGTCTGTTTTGCGCAAATTAGCAGCTTCAACAACCATATTAGGACGCGAGAGCTATACTACCCATCTACGTTTACGATCCGCTGAAGGTGTCCACAGAGTCAGCCTAAGCATGAGCCTAGCTTGAAGAGACCACACAGGAGCACCGATACGGATGTTATTGGACTTCGACTTAGTTTAAGAGAAGCCTGGGAAAGACAGCGTCTCGCAACAAGAGTGATTGTCAAGTAGCAAACCATTTCCCATATAATCGGGATAGGCGCTGTGCCTACAGTGCACTCGCTCTAACTACCTTACTTCGACTGCTTGGTTGCTGCTTATCAGAAACGGATGAGCCACCGCCGTTACGGAGGTCTACGTTACTAGAAACCACGATTGGTGTCGTGTGTTCGATCTAACTATGCTGACATCTGTGTAGCAATAGGCCCTGTCATCATCAGTGTGGATGAATGGCATTTACACCATAATCCACATTTCCGTTGTCAATATCAGCTCCGACGGCTACTCGTTAACGACTGCTCTGAGTGGATCGCGGTCGTTCGACATGTCGGTCGCAAGAGCCTTGTCAAATATGCGTTGGTCCAACAAGGTTCAGAAGTGCCACTCCATTTTCTTTGTGCCATTTCTTGTACGAATGCCCATCAACTAGCGCAAATCTCGCGTGAAGCTGGTCCAGGCGGTGCACCCCCTGTATATGCTGGTTGTATTGTAAAATTCAGGCTGGTACTGGAAACGGTTGTTCGTCACCACCAACGCGACGAGTTGTTGTAGCTGACGGATCGACGCTAATTACCTTGGTTAAGATGTTTCTATCACACCATGAGGCAGCAAGTATTTCTGCACTGGCGTGTTGATTATCACCCCTCCCCCCCCCCCCCGCGGGTGGATTTATCTTTCTGAATAACTCTGTGTTTGGGAAATAGCGGCTGGTGCTACCGACAATGCCACGCCCATACAGCCCCTTTAAGCAAAGCTCCAGGATCATTTAAACACTCGTGTAGTAGCTGTCCATGCTAATAATCTTTCGTGAATGGAAAAGTGTCTCACCACTTCTAGCACAAGATTTCACACTTGTTTGACCTGATCAAAATCCTTCCTCCGCAGAGTTTGAACTTCTTCTGGGCTCATCACGCTCAGAAGTCGATCAGCTATGCCACTGTTATTGCAATACAGTCGACAGTTTAGAGGTATTCAGGTTGTGGAGCAGCACACCACATACATGCGAAAATTGTACTCTCCCCCAGGCTTCTGGGGATTGAGTACGATAAGATAACGACCATAGTGGGATCGACACGCAACGCGTGCCTCGTCTAAAGAATGATATTGACCATTATTGATATAGTGTCCACCAGTGCACTTCAACAGGCTCGGTAGCTGCCGGATTTAGCAGCAGGATCACGCGTCTCCGAGCTCTCCGTGTCTGCGCAAAAGCTGAAACAGCCACCCAGCAGCTTAAATTGGTTAAGGCTCATCGCGATATCCTGGATAGTCGACGTTCCATCAGATTCACGTCCTCAGCATGTAATTCAGACCCAGAAATTTATCGAATTCCTCTAACGTGAATGGGTGAGTGATACAGACGCCTTTAAAGCAGCATAGCGATTTGTTTTTATAGTAACTTGCTTTCAGAAGTAAATTGGTACGTACGCGAAAGGCCTTGAAGATGTAGAGAGCGCAAATATGTGACGGAACTCAGTGTGTAAGCATTGTTGTAGCTCCATCAGTGTGCTCATAAAAATTCGTTATTGTGGCCATGCTAATATCCGGCTCGAAGTGCATGCTCTATCGTTACCAAGTAGCTTGTTTTCTGTAGTCCGTTGGCGTCATCGGAAAAAGATTTCAGTACCTGTTGTTAAATCTGTGACCATGTGGGGCTTTGAAATTCATCCTGTCGCTTTTAGCTCTTTCCACACTCCTTGAAAGTTGAAAGTCACTTCCTGCCAGCCCCACTGGCGCAAGGCGCCCCAGTGCTGTTGTCCCGGGCTCTCTGACGTGTCCGTCGAAGATGTAACGGGGCTACACGGTGCGGGGCACGCATGGTACGGTGTACCCGGAGAGGTAAGAAAACGACCCGTATATAAGCTGGAGAGCTAACAATGTCTCTCAGTGCGTTGGCTAAAAGCCACACGTCATGTATTGGATTAGGTTTTACTAGGCTAGATAGCTAAACAAACATTTAATCCTAGGCGGCTTGGCCACAAAAAAAGTAAGTAAAACACTTAAAAAATTTATGTAGAAAAGTTATTTCGAGTAACTCTTCAGCCCTGAATTTAGGGCTGTGTAAAGTTCCTTGGGATAAGGAACTTTGTATTACGGACACTTTAATTCGAACGTCTTTCTCTGACGCTAAAGCTACGGCAGCCTCGCCGCACTTGGTAGCACTTGTAGTCAATCCCGCCCCTGAGCCGGTTGACTGTATCCTCTGCGAGAGTGAAACACCCGGTGTTCACAAATTTACCCCGGCGCAGCAGGACACGCTTATTATACTCATGTCCTTGCTTGGCCCGGAGGACATGGTTTACCTTGCATGACAAGGTCCAGAAGCAGCGACCGCCCGGCTGGGGTCGTTCTATCGATACGAGAACGCGCCCTTGGAGCATGCTCAAGAAAAGATGAGTACCGCAACGGCGACAACATTGGTCACGCGTGTCAGGTCGGGGAGGCCAAATCCGCTCCTCCTGAGCGTGAAGAGCTTAGAAGGGAGGGACGGAAAAGGCGTCCTTCTTTGGACCCGTATAGTCGAGACGGCCATGGGATCGGCCTTGCTTCAGTCTATGCAGCAACGTGCGGCATTTGCCATTTCGAAGCTTGAAGGTCGCGCTCGTGAGTAGACATTAACGTGCGATACGTCTGTGGACGTTGCGTTCCCCACTTGGACGCTGTTGAAACAACAGTTGTCGCGCGTGTTTGTGCAGGCATGCCGTGTTTGGTCGAAGTTTCTCGCCGCCCGACAGGGCAAGAAGAAGTTGCTGGACTATGTCCAAGAGTTGAGGACTCTAATCGCCGGAATGGCGGCGGTCCCTCTACCTGAGCTGGTCACAGTGACCGTCGTAATAGAAGGGCTTCGCGTGGGCGTATCCCGAATGGAAGTATTCCGTGCACGCCTACCTCTTTCAAGGAGGCAGTGGAGTGGCATTAAATGCCGAGCGCAACTTTAAGTCGGCCCGACCGTGATAACGTGGGGCTTGCGGTCAAGAGCCGAGGGTTCTCAACTACGCTGGAGATGAAGAAGCAGAGCTTCTTGCAGCGGAGCAACGCGCCGGCATCCGACGATGCTTTGTGCGCAGAAGTACCAAGTATTTGCGGGCTTATTTCCGCTGCGTAAAAAGCGCGAAGCTCCGGCGAGACAGGCCTCCGGGTCATCACCGGGAAACGGCAACTCCCAGTAGGCGCGGGGTGGCCTACTGAGGAAGAACTGAGCTCTGGTGTGTCTTGAGGAGGTCAGCTGGGCTCATCCCCCCGAAGGGATCTGGACTCTTATACGTGACGAGTGTGCGCAAGCTAAGTTTACTGATCGCTCAAGCGAGCGTGAAGGGCTTTGCGAAGCCGTGTAGAGTCTTGATTGACTCGGGAGCCTCGGTTAACTACGCCCGTCGCTCCACCCTGGGAGGAAGTCAGCTGTACGCTGAGGCACTGTGTGTACAAACAGGGGATACCATAACTGTCCGTCTCGCGACGGGAACACTTGTGACTATATCAAAGGTCTCAGCTGGCCTTGGTGTGAAGTTTGCAATCAGAATACAAAAAGAAAATTGACACACTACGAGGTGAGGGAAATTATAAGACACTCCGTCTTACTGGGCCTCTCTGAAACCACGTTTTGGCTAAGGAAAAATCCTGAATTATAACTGCGGTCGAAGTAGCTTGTAGCCACCAGAAATGACAAAAAGTTCCGTATTTTTCAACTCATTGTGAGTGTCTGGTGAGCACCGTGAAAGATGCCTTAAATAAGACCCAAGGGCTCTGGTACTACAGAAGTACGGACTCAGGCGTCAACATCTGAAGCTACAGCACATGTAAGTGTCATTTTTTGCAGAAACATTCTTACAACCTCAGGTTTTCGAAAAATCACAATACAATGCCCACACGCTGGACAGAATGCAGGGGTGGGAATGACGCTAGCCAACATGAAAACGTGACGACTTCGTTAAAACAAAAACGAAGAATAACGAGCTGTTTGCGCTCCGGACAAAAGTTGCAATACGTTTTGAGGATTTAATTTATTACGCGCTCAGCGCATTTCTTTGTGTACGATCCAAAATTTTAGAAAAACCGAGTCGCTGAAACTTGATTTCTTACCTCGAAGTAGCTCAATACTTCGAATGTCCCACGCAGTTTTTGGACCTAACCGATGAAAACTTTAGTTCTTCTTTTAAAAACGAAATTGGGTTTCAAACGGAATGGTTGATACAACATGCACTTTGTATCGATCATTCACAATTATTAGTTTTCTTAGACAAAAATTTCTGGAAAAAATCGATAAATGATGAAAAATCGAAAGACAGCAACATCCAGGGTTATTGCATAGCGAAGAAAAAACCATTCCGGTATGTGCTCTTCCTACTTCATATCTGGAAGAGGAAGCAGCTAGCAGACAAGAAATACCCGCCTTTCCTTGCCCCTTATCGGTGGATTGCTAAAATAAAATGCATTTGCCCGTTTGACCCCCAAGAAATGTGGAAAACTCACGCAAAAAACTAAGAGCACCCATCATGCTAGTGCAATTGTAGCAGGTTCAATAAGGTGGCGAGTCATTGGCAGGCTTGGGTGTCTCCACTATTATAAAGGATACGTCAGACGACAAGGAGCAGGTCAACAGCTCGTCAGACGCTTCAGTCGTGGGTGTAGTTTCTTCAGTCTTGTGCGGAACGATATTACTTTCGAGTGCTTTTTTTTTAGGAAATCGAGTGCACCGTTAGTTTTTTGTTCGAAAGGTGTGAAACCGAGTGTCCCTTGTTCAAGG
>NW_003303619.1:57815-59144 GCF_000142945.1 Phytophthora infestans T30-4
GTCGCCGCGCTACTTTAGGGCCCACCTCCCGCCCCCACCCTTTCAATTTTTTCCGTTTACAGCTCTTCGGGGATTGTTTTTTCACAACTCGTGGTGACCAATATGGTGCCCCCGGGGGAGAGAATCTTAGTACAGATTCAGCTTATTACCGGAATTTCCTCCCTCCCCGCTCCCTGGTAATACGCAAGGGAGACTGTCCCTTTTTGTCATAGGTAATTAACTCACATAGGCACCCAGCGAGGTCGCCCCCCATCAACCAGTTTGTAACCGAGGCCTTTTTGGGATAATGTTCAACCGGTGACACATGGCTACCCCAATTCCACGACTACGCACACCTCGATCTCCGTAACCTCGATCTCCATAGAAAATTCCCCTTGTTCAACTTGAGGGAATGACCGAGTGCACTGCTGAGGTTTAGGCTTGAGCACGGAAGAAGATGCGTCAAGGCTCTGCCTTCATTAGTTCAGACGTAGCTAATGTAAGCTACATGTTGCAGCAACGATAAGTAGGCGTTCGTCTACAAAGCGATCCACGAGCTAGGGTTAGTGTGCTTCCATCGCCAACTTCGCTCGTCAGCACGCCAGTCCACAGTGTAAGAGTTCCTTTCGTTCAAGCGCTTCTCCGTCAACACGATAAGAGCAAATTCAACGCTCGCCGTACGTTCACACGAATCGCATCCCCGCAGTGTCGACCGTGACGCCGACGACGATCAGGACTTGGACAGCTAAGACGATCAGGAGTGACAGTTGGCATTGAGCATGTGAGCGTAGGACTGGACTAGCGGAGCTCAGCGTACCTTGTGTAGGAAGTGAACCAGGATCCAAGGCTCATTCATGTTTTCTTCTCACAAATACATGTATTTTTCTCCTCTTACATCCTGGTGAGCTCTGCATCCGGCCCCAAGGACAGTGTAGTAAATTCAAACAAGCATGGACCGGACAAGACAAGTATAGAGCCGACGATATCGCCATGTGTTATCTGCACTCGGCATTCCGCCATGTCGTGGCAAAAATGTCTGCACTCGGAAACCCCTCAACGTGCACTCGAATACCATCCGCGCCCGTCTTGTGCTGCGACTTGATGATGTTGGCCTTCGAGAAATGTGATCCCATCTTGACAAATATACCTGACAGCACCGACGCTACAATGAGTGACATTGCCCATACAATGTACCCCGCACCATCGATGACGTTGCCCATTACAGCACTTAAGAGACCAGTCGAGAAATACCCAACAGCGTGCATAATACTGGTGGCCCCAGCAGCGATGTCTTGGGGGAGATCCGTGGGCACCGTGTAGCTCAGCAGCGTGTAGTTGCCTAGAATAAAT
>NW_003303619.1:78382-79913 GCF_000142945.1 Phytophthora infestans T30-4
AGACACGCGACAGTCATACTGACAGTGCGGCATGAAGATGTCGATGGAGCCGAGGCGCTCCTTCACCTGCACCATGCGGCTTGCCGCGCATGTTGGTCTGAGGGTCAACATCCTGCACTATACGCTTGGATTGTGCCATGTTGTGCACTACCTGTTTCTCCTTGTGCTCCGAGTACGCGTCTCCACGAAGCATGCCTTCCACACCACGCACAAAGCTCTTGTAGTCCATATCAGCTACACCAGGCACGAACTTAGCGCCTACAGCCTTCATCTGCTCGTCTGAAAGCACAACGGCGGCGTCCACACCCTCCTGCGACGGGCGGCAGCGTGCATCCTGTAGACACGACGAGATGCGGCCGAGACGCAGCTCCACCTCCACATTGGCGCCGAATCCCTTTTCATCGATTGCAGCGCGCATATCCTGCAGAAACTGGGCAATGGCGGCGTCGGGTGCGGCTGAGTTTTCGTCCACAGAGATAGTCTGCCCGCGGCCAGCCGTGAGCTTCGCCACCTGCGCCTCTGCCTTTTTAGCCGTGAGAGCTGACTCATTGGTACGCGATAGGGAGCTCAGCATACTGTTGAGCACACCGCCCGTCGAGATCTTGGAGTGCGCGCGCTTGGACATGGCAGCGTAAGAGTAGGAGTGACTGCTCTACTTTTGGGGACAAGAGTTATTGTGCCTTTCACCGTTTTTGGCCCGTTTACGCGCCCTTAAACCCTTGATAAACTTCCGGATATAATGATCCTAATTCTAACTTAACGATTGTTTGTATGCTAAAAGCTGATTTATTTGCAAATCCTATATAGTCGACCCCGCAAAAATGGGGTGCAGTACTGTATTGTCAATTCCGTCCAAAATTACCGATGCGGGAATCCACAACATATCGGCATGAGTGGTTCAAATTGCGAGATTAGATCATTCTATTTGCTATGCGACCAATAAATTGCATTCTCCACAGAAGTGCTGTTTGTCACGGTGTACAGTTAGACGGTGGATTAACGATGCTGGCTGACTGCCTGCAGAAGGTCTACTCACTCCAGACTCTCCGGACCACGTCCAAGCAAGCGGGACCTGCGGCCAAGACAGTGAAGTTCCAAGTGTGAAGTCGTGGAGCAGCTGGTCGTGGCGGGAATTGGAGCTGGACCGCCACGCACGAGGGATCTGACAAAAGGTAAGAAGCTCTAAAAACTCTTAGCGAGGTGAAACGAGGAAGTCAGTCGTGGATTTCCTTCTAACAAGAAACACAAGAATATATCAACTTTTACATTACTATCACAGTAGTGTCGCTAATACTACTACCTCCTACGTCGGCCCAAGATACTCACGACCCCGATTAGAGGAAGACCGCGACAATTTGGTGGAGAAGCAGGGTATCTTCTAGCCGAATTTCGTAGGAGTACAAGCGTAAGAAGAAGCCTTGGCAACGGAGTGCCAAGGAAGAAGGAGAGAGAAGTGGGAAAAGGATGAGTGCTTCAAGGGATGGGTCCAGCGAGGGACTTGCAGCCGGTGAAGGGGTAGGGGGATGGGCTC
>NW_003303619.1:80558-94714 GCF_000142945.1 Phytophthora infestans T30-4
TTCCGCCTATTCAATCGATGAGAACGCCGACGAGAGGACAGTGGGACGCCGACGACGGACCCAGCCATACAGGCTCTCATCATGGACGGTCTCGCCCAACTGCTACAGAGGGCTGGAGTGACGGATGGAGCGCCGGTGCCGTCTCCAAGACCTCAAGCTACAGGACACGTGCCTCGTACCGTGCCGACACCGACCCGACCAATGACGTCTTCAGTGATGGGGTATCAAGGACCTATGACCCCGGGGATGAGGAATCAAACGCCGGTTTCGACACCTAGCCGAATGCCGATGGCTGCTATTCCTTCGTATGGTGGCGTGTCAATTCCAATGGCTGGTTCCACGTGGAACGGTGGAGGTGGTGGAACGCCCCAACGGAGTGCGTTCTACCCTCCCTTCCAACCGCCAATGACGTCGACACCTGGGTGGGCTGCTGCTGGAACGATACCCGCGTGGTCTGCTGCGTCTGCACGGCAGACACCTGCCAGCCCCAGAAGCGGAACGTACGGATTGCCGTTCCAGAGAACGTCTCCTATGAATGTTGCGACGTTCCAGGGACGAGCAGGAGCGCTAGGACAAGAAGGGAACGTGGGTGCTCAAGGAGGAAGGTACGCACATAACGCAGTACCTCCGCAAGGGCAAGTGACGAGTCCGTACTACGACCAAGGAGTCCGCAATGGCTCGCACGGGTCAGGGAGAGGTGCTCAGCAGGACGTTCCGATTGTCGGTATCCCGACGGAATTGCGGAACGCAGTGAAAGTTATCGTTCCATTCTACTCCGAGACGGCCACGTACGAAAGGGCGGCCGCGTTCTGGCGTTCCTTCGAGAAGTGTACGCTCGGTATGGACGACCAAATGCGGTTGACTGCCTTTGAGCAGTGTCTGAAGGGCAAGTTGGGTCAGGAGTGGTGGTACAATGCGAGGATCAACGATTTTGAGACCCTGCGCGTGAGATTCCACAACCGCTTCATCTTTCAGACGCCAGCTCAGTTGTGGAGCCGACTCAAGGCCGCAAAGAGGAACTACGGCGAATCTGCGGAAGAGTGGGGTGACCGGATCATCACGATGTGCGAGTACCTAAACTATCACGAACCTCGTATGCAGTACGAGTTCTTCCTCGATGGGTTAAGGAACAAGCAGATGCGTGCCGTTTTGAACGCGAACCTAGCTGCGTCGATCCAGGAAGCGTGCGCTTTATTGCTGTACAAGAATCTGCACCTCCCTGTGGAAGAAGAGGACGAGTTTGCTAATAGTGAAACGACGGTGAGGAACGTGAACGCGGTGACGTCCACGCAGTCGCAGATGCTCCAGCAGCTTCAACAAATGAACCAGTTGATGCTGAAACAGCAGCAGAATCCTGGAACGTCACAAGGATTCGTTGGCGCCGTGGCTCCTACGAACGTTCCAAGTACTGGCGTTCCAGCTCCGAATGGGAACGTGGCTGGCGCACCGCTCGGACCTCTTCGCATCCAACTAGGGCCTGACACGCGTACCACGAAAGGGGAAGTGGTTTGCGGACGCTGTGGTCGTGTTGGATGTGGACGTGAGACGTGTCCCCGTGGACAAGGCCGTTGCAATCGGTGTAACGAACTTAGACACTACTCGATGGAGTGCAACTGGCCAAGACCCCAAGGGAATTACCGGAACGGAGAGCGACGCCAAGCGGAATGTCTGCTGTGTGGTAAGGCGGGTCACCTGGTGGCGAGATGCCCAAGCCTCGATACTTTGCGAGGAATGATGCAGAGCGTGGCCGCTGGGAACGTGACTGCACCCGCTGGTACGTCCCAACAATGAAGGGGGCAGGAGGAAGGGGAAGGAAGTGTCGCTCCTTCCTCTTGCCTGGTTGGCGACACGAAGAGAGATGAGGGTTCACCGCGACAGGACTTGGCGGATGGACATCAGAGGGCTCTCGGGAGAAGTGTGATGAGCGATGAAGGCGCACGTGACGTTCCTGTCACGAGCGTAACGACGGAAATTGTGGAAACTATGAGTGGAACGAGCGGAGAGAGCAGTCCGACGGAACGGACTGGGCTAGAACGAGACGAGAAGATTGAGGGCTCTACGGAGAGGCCCGCACGAGACGGAGTGGTCGCTGAGGTAACAACGGAACGCTCCTCTGCGACGCTGAACTGGGAAAACGAAAAGAGGGCTCGTTCTGAGTATGTACAGGACGTCAGTAAGGGAGCAACGGAACGCCCCGAGACTGCGTCAGACGCCAAGAACGAGTGTCTAGAGATAAAGGGCTCTATCGAGAAGCCCGTACGAGAGAGAGTGGTCGCTGAGGAAACAACGGAACGTTCCTCGGCGAAGCTAAACTGGGAAAACGGAACAACGGAACGTTCCAAGTCGGTGGAAGACGTCAGTAAGGGAGCAACGGAACGCCCCGAGACTACGTTGGACGCCGAAGAGAAGTGCCAAGAGAGTGAGGGGGTGGAGACGCTGTCCACCCGCTCAAAGCAGTACGAAGGAGCACTCGAAACGATCACAGAGGACGCATCTGGCGCCAGGTCAAGTCAGTTCTCGGCAGTCATTGGACAAGTGAGTACCGGTCAAGAAAGGACAGAAGCTCAGAAGGCCGAGGAGGACGAGGAACGTACTAAGGGGAGGGATTCGACGCAGCACTACGAACGCCTGTTTACCGACGAGAAGCTGGATATGCTGGAGCACGGTGGCAGCCAGGTAGTGAAGAATGAACCCGAGGAGTACGAGAAGGAACTGGAAGAACGATTGTTCCCGATGAACGAAGAAGAGGTGCTGCTACGTGCCAAGCGGAACGCGGATGAACAAGGGAAGCCGACACTCGCGGAAATGAGTGCCGAGCTTAAGATACCGGAAGACGTGTTGGAACGTACCCGGGAGGTCTCATCTGGAGATCTCGGAACGCCAGAGTATTGGCTGGACTGGTACGCTCACACGCTAGAGACGTCGACTGAAGCGAATCGTGCCAATCGGGACTTCAAGGATGTCGGAGGAACGGGAGAGAAGTCGACGACGGTCGTTGGTTCCGTTACGACGGACGAGGACGAGCGTACGGAGATGTCGGAGGACGCACTGGAGAACGAGTTCGTGCAGAACGTTTGTGTCGGACTCGAAGAGGACGTCGTACCAATCTCGGAGCTCTCTGCAGAGGAGAAGGGAACGTTACCATTTCGGTGGCGTTCCATAATTCGTAAACGAGTATACGAACTCCTCAAACAAGAGCAGAACGCTACGAAGGACCGTCCATCCGACGTTCCTGAGAGCGGGGAAAACGGTGATGCTGAAGACGACATCCCACCCTTGCGCGACAAAGAGAACAGAGTTTTCTTGGACGAGGACTCATTCCGAGGATACCTCGTCGAAGTGGGTGGAACGCTGGCTGAGACGTTCCAAAATCGAGCGTTGGCCTGGGCACGTGACTATTTCGAGACAGAAGCTTCCGTTATTCGCGACAAGCTATGCGACAGACGGGACGAGATGTCAAAAATAGTGGCTGCGACCGTTGCGACAAGTTCCAGGAAGAGGGTGACTTTCGGTGCGACTATCAAGGACGGAGATCCCAAAATAGGAGAAGAGGAGCCCGAGGTTTATTCCTTAAACGTGAGAAGAGCTCCCAAGCCGCGGAGAAGCCCTGGGCTGCGCAAAGTGAGCGGCGATGACGTCTTCGACGACGGTGAAAGTGTCGTGCCGGATGGCAAGCGTGTCATCTGCAGCGTCGGTGGCGTGCAAGCGCTGTCGGACGGCTTTATCGATTGCTGCCCGTCCGAAATGCTAGCCGATACAGGTGCGGTCGCCAGTCTCGTCGATAAACGCGTGCTGAAGCGTCTCGGACGAGCCTCCGAACCTCTACGACCTTATACTGGGGGCTTGGATAGTGTCTCGGGGCACAAGATTCGCGTTAGTGGGGTTATCGACTTGCCCGTCACGCTTGGAACGCTGGAGAAGACGCTTCCTTTCGTCGTGACCGATCACTTGTTTGTGGACGCAATTCTCGGAACGGACTCGCTAAGGGCGTTCCGCGCGGTGATCGACCTCGAGGAGCAGTCGATGACACTGAAGGAGACGGGGGACGTGGTCCCGTTGGGTGCGACAAGGGTAGAAGAAACCTACGCGGCTACGATATCGTCGACGGTGCGTTTAGAACCCGGACGTCAGGCCTTAGTGAGATCGAGCGTTCGCGGAACGATGAAGGACCACTCAGTTGTGTTGGTCGAGGGCGTTCCCGGAACGGACGAGGCTTTGAGAGTCGCAAGGACGTTGTGTACCGTGACGAATGGAACGGTGTTGGTCGAAGTGTGTAATGCTTCCGCAGAAGAGGTAGAGATCAAGTCTGGCGCGTACGTCGCTGCTGTAACCATCGTGCCCAAGTCGGCGTTCGCAACTAGAGTCTCTAAGTCAGATGAAACGACGAGGAACGTAAGCGCAGTGCTGAGTACGGTGAAGGGGAACGTGCCGGCTGAAGCTGGAACGATCGAGGCTGAGATGAGTGCCGCCATGGACGACAGCGAGGAAGACGACTTCGAAGTGGACTTCGAAGACTCGTCACTCGGAGCAGAACAGAGGGGTCTCTTCGAGAAGATGTTGAAGGGCCTGAGAGACTTATTCGTCGAAACTTCAAAGAAGCCTGGAAGGACGGACCTGCTACGTTTCAGCATCGACACCGGAGATCACGCGCCTATTAAACAGCCTCCGTACAGAGTGTCGAAGGCTGAAGGAGATGTCATGGAAGCAGAGATTCAAGAGTACCTAGATCTCGGACTTATCAGACCGTCGACTAGCCCGTGGGCCTGTCCTGTGCTGATGATACGGAAGCCTGATGGTGGCGTAAGATTCTGCATCGATTATCGGAAACTAAACGCTGTGACCGTGAAGGACAGTTACCCAATGCCTTTGATCGACGACATCCTGGACGTTCTGGGGAACGCGAAGCTTTTCTCCACTATGGACATCGCTTCGGGATATTGGAACGTTCCAATGGATCTCGACAGCGTGGAGAAGACGGCTTTCACGAGCAAATTCGGCCTCTACGAGTGGTTGGTTATACCGTTTGGCTTGTGTAACGCCGTGCCTGCATTCGAGCGTCTGATGGAGAACGTTCTCGTTGATCTCAAGTGGAGGACGTGCCTCGTCTACTTGGACGACTGTGTTGTCTTCAGTGACGACTTCCCGACACATTTGATTCGAGTACGACAGGTTCTGGAACGTTTCCGAGCGGCAGGGTTCAAGTTGAAAATGAAGAAGTGCCATTGGGGACGTGACCAAGTGGCGTTCCTAGGGCATATCGTGACTCCGACTGGAATCCTACCGAACCCTGAGAAGGCAAAAGCGGTGATGAACATCGAGAGGCCGCATGACTTGCACACGGTTAGAGCATTCCTGGGTCTGACAAGCTACTTTCGACGTTACATACCGGGATTCGCTGCGATCTCTGCGCCGCTGGAACGCTTGAAGCAGAAGGACGTCGATTTCAGGTGGAACGACGACTGTGAGGGCGCGTTCCGACAACTACAACGAGCGTTAGTGAAACCACCGATACTGGTGTATCCAGACTTCAAGAAGAGGTTTAAGCTCTATGTAGATTCGCCACACTTAGCGGTGGGAGCTTGTCTGATGCAAGAGGTCGACAAGAGAGACAGGGCGATCGCGTACGCGAGTAAGATGCTGGTTGGATCGCAACGGAACTGGGTTAACAAGACAGGTGGAACGACAGAAATTGAGTGCTGGGAAATCGTGTGGTCGACGCGCAAGTTCCGGTGTTATCTGAGTCACGCGGAATTTGATCTGTACACGGACCATCAAGCTCTCACGTGGATCTTTGGCGAGACAACACGAACGTCAAACGCCAAGTTGGCACGATGGGCCATGGAGCTGTCGCAGCTACGGTTTAAGATATACCACAAGCCTGGAACGTCGATGGGACACGCGGATGGTTTGTCGAGACTGTATCACCGACCGGATGCTGGTATTGTTAGCGCCATCCGAATGGCGGACCTTCTCAACGACAGTGAGGAAGAGCCTCCTGGAGTGCAAGTGCCGATTTCGGACGAAGTGCAGACTCAATCGGGAACGCAAGCCTTAAACGGAACGCTGGGTCGGAACGTCACCGACGTTCCAATCCCAGTCGGGGAGCCTGCCGAGACTACGGATCCTAACGGAGAGACTGAAAGAAGTAACCAACAGACAGAGGATGCGTCCGTAGTTGTCGAGCCTCTCACGCAAGCGGAGCAGGAAGAAGACTCGCAAGGGAGAGCTCTACAGGCGAACTCATCACCGATTGACGTGTATGACAAGTTCGTGGCTGAACAAGAACGTGTGCCCTGGATGCGAGCGCTGAAGGCGTTCCTGAAAGATGGAGCCTTGGCTCTTGATCCACAACTAAGAGTGAGTGTGCTGAAGATGTCTCCGCACTACTTGATTCGAAACGGAGTTCTGGCACGTCTCGTACATCTAGGAGCACGTGCCGGTCCAGCCAGAACTGTGTGCGTTCCAACTGTCCCCTTACCGTTCATTAAGACGGTCCTGCACTATTGTCACGCCGACATCTTCTCTGCTCACTTAGGGAGAACGAAGACGACGGACAAGGTGAGACGCCACGCGTATTGGCATGGGTGGAGGAAGGACGTGATAGAGTACGTGCGTGAATGTTCTATCTGCAGTGGAGGAAAGGGACATAGACCGTGGAGAGCGGGACTGATGCAACGGATGCCAGTTCAGGACTTGTCTGGCCCGTTCTCGCTACTAGTAGTCGACGCAATTGGACCATTGGTCGTCACTCCTCGTGGCAACAAGTACATCCTGGTGTTTGTGGACTACTTCACAAGATGGGTCGAGGCATTTGCGGTCGCTTCGTTGGACACGATCTCGTTTGTGAACGCAATGATAGAGGGTGTTATCTACCGTCATGGAGTACCGGAACGTCTACTAAGCGATCGTGGTTCCAACTTCACGTCTAATCTGGCCAAGTCACTGTATCAGACGTTGGGGATTAAGAAGTTGTTCGGAGCGGCGTACCACCTGCAGACACAAGGTCTGGTGGAACGTTTCACCGGAACGTTGATGGCCCATGCTACGTATGTTTGTGACCCGAGACGCAGACGGATTGGGACGTGTACCTACCAAGGGTCCTATTTGCGTACCGAACGGCATATCACGAAGGCCTCGGTGACACGCCGTTCTTTAGTCTGTATGGACGTGACCCGGTACTACCTATCGACTTAGCGTTCCTGACCCCAGGAAGGGACTGGAAGAGTAACGAAGTTGCGACGTACCGCCGGAAATTGTATCGCTCGTTGCGTGACTCGCGTCGTCTTGTGGAACGACAACTACTCAAGGCTCAGGATCGACACGAGCAGAGGTTGGACAACCAAGTGAAGGTGACATATGCAGAAGGAGACGCTGTCTGGGTGTACCAGTACTTTAGAGCCCGAGTGGGGGAACGCAGGACGAAGAAGCTGGCGTTCTCCTGGCACGGTCCCTACCGTGTTGTTGGCCAGTCGGGGAGAAGCTACAGATCGCAATTCGGACCCCCCCAAACGAGGTTTCTCCCCCTTAAAAAATCTCCACCCTCTTGGAAAGAGTCTCTTAACAAAAACCCCCCGATATTTGCCCCTCCAACCCCACAGAGAAAAAAAACCCCCACACAAATTTTCAAAAAAAAAAAGAGAGGATGGGGGGCCCCTAGGCGTTCCCCTGGGAACTTGGAGGACCCCGGCTTCCCCCGCCTTCGACGAGCTTTGTGGAACGTCTCTCAATTGGCGAAGAAGAAACAGCGTTCTCGGGAGTGTCGTCGCCGATAGTGGACGTGATCGCGAAGAGAGTCGAAAAGCGTGAGTTGCAGTATCTCGTACTCACCGCCACGTATGAGACGTTCTGGTTGTCTCGAGCGGCGTTGGCACCGGAGTTTGGAACGATGATACGTGCCTTTGAGGACGCAGATCGGAAGAAGAGAGGTCTGCCGGAGTTGCGTCGGAACGTCAGATTGGTCGAAGCCAATGCTGATGTCGACGATGCGGAGGTGTTGTTCTAGCTGGCAACGGGAGCCGGTTAGAATGTGTGCAGTTGTGGGACTGCACGAGAGTGTTTGGGACTCGCTGAGTCTCAGAACACTGAGTGACGTGTACATATTTTCTATTTTGGAACGACCACGGGTTGTTCTTTGGGTTTTACGGAGTTGGGTATTTTGGGAACGTCACGAGCATACGAAGACTGAGTGTGTCAGTTTGGAACGCGAAGGAGTTTGTGAAGCATCAGTTTGGAGCGTGAAGGAGTTTGTGAAGCATCAGTTTGGGACGTGAAGGAGTTTGTGAACAATCAGTCTGGAGTAAGGAACGAGAGTCCTAATGCAAGTGGAACGTCACGTGGGAACGTTCCAGATCTGACTGTCCGAGACACCGTGCGACAGGCTCCGGGCGATGTGGCTCGGCGAGGTCACCGAGCGTCAGTCGGGGAGAATTGTCACGGTGTACAGTTAGACGGTGGATTAACGATGCTGGCTGACTGCCTGCAGAAGGTCTACTCACTCCAGACTCTCCGGACCACGTCCAAGCAAGCGGGACCTGCGGCCAAGACAGTGACGTTCCAAGTGTGAAGTCGTGGAGCAGCTGGTCGTGGCGGGAATTGGAGCTGGACCGCCACGCACGAGGGATCTGACAAAAGGTAAGAAGCTCTAAAAACTCTTAGCGAGGTGAAACGAGGAAGTCAGTCGTGGATTTCCTTCTAACAAGAAACACAAGAATATATCAACTTTTACATTACTATCACAGTAGTGTCGCTAATACTACTACCTCCTACGTCGGCCCAAGATACCCACGACCCCGATTAGAGGAAACCCGCGACACTCGTGATCGCCAATGCTGCCTCTAACGTCGCACAGCAACAAACACCAGCTACTGCTGAACCACCAACGTTCATGGTTCCCGTACAATTGGTGCCAACCCCACGGTGACTATCTCAAAACCAGCTGCGCCATCCCCTGCACCTCCAACAGCCACGGAGGAGACTCAAGCTCTGACGCCAGCACCAACGAAAGAGGAACCTAGCGAACCGACACCGGCACCATTGGCACGCACGGAAGACTCCGAAGTCCCAACTCCGGCCCCAGCGAATGAGGAACCAGGCAAACCGACACCGGCACCGTCGGCACCCACGAAAGACTCTGAAGTCCCAACTCCGGCACCAACAAATGAGGAATCGGGTAAACCAACGACAGCAGAAGAGTCATCTCTCTGTATTGAAGTCTCTGTCGAGGGAGATGCGACTTACTGCATCCAGGGCCCGGTTTGCAGCGGTTTTGACGACGGACCAGCTGAAACCACTGTCCTGTCAGAGGTGACATGGTTGTCAAAGACTGCATTGAAACGATTCCGAGTTGGATCGGTGCTAGCGCCTGCGTGGCGCCAGTGGATGCCGTATGTGGGCGCGTTTCCTCTGGTGTTTGGGGATGTAAATTCGGTCCGATCGACGGTAATCATCCTTCACCGGCTCCGACAACCCCGGATATGGAACAAGCGACTGCGCCAACGCCTACGTGGGTCGTAATTACTCCGGAACCTACAGCAGCACGCACAGGAGCTCCGACTTCAACACTAACGGCCCCTAACGTGCCGTCACTGGCGCCTTACCCGTCCATGCCGAATAAAGGCGCTCCATCCAATACCCCAACTCCGACAGCACCGACACCGACGCTTACAGTGCCGGATAGGCCTTCACAAACTGAAACGTCGTACCAACCTTCGAAAGCACCTACGCCTTCGCCAACGAAGCCTGCAACCGATAATTCGGGCACGTACACGTCAGAGCAGCAGATTGAGCAAAATGAACAGCAGAAACAGAGTGACTCGTCGCAATCTGCTGAACAGCTCAGCACAGCAACAACTACTGCGCTGCCAGCTCGGCAGCCATCGGTGTCGGTAGTGTTGCCGCTATCGTCGCTGGTGTGGGCGCTATCGTTGCCATCGCCGGATTCACAGCCTACAATTACCGCCAGAATCGTGCGACTCGCCACGACTTCGAGAACAACATCGTGGCCCCTGTCACGAGTCCTGCGTAATGTTTAATGCTGGTCTTTGCATGCGAGAATATCTCGCCGAGGCACATACATATAGTAAACCTCTTCTACAAGTATAGTATAAAGGTCAAAAATACTTCGAAGGATTGAGTGGCCCCGTGGGGTTCTTACTTAGTTCGGGGCGAGCGAGAGGAGCATTTTCTTTGCGCCTACTTATTCTATTTTAATACTGTATAAGTAAGTGTCCAAAGAGGATATGCTCTTGATAATATTAATAGTAATACAGTAGAGCATGTTTTAATAAGTACGATTTGTAAAAAGCAACCATGATCCGCGCATCTGAAGCATGGGATTTCAGCTGGATGGCGGCGGCCGTGCAGAGCGTGGAGACGTATGAGGCAGCACTTAAAACTGCGGAGGTGCGTGCGTCGATGTGCCGCTAGAACCCACTGCAGCAAACCAGAATCTAATTGGCTCTTGCATCTAGTTCCCCAGCTTGATATTGGCGGCGCTGGTCGAGTTACTACAGGCACCGGAAGCCAATGCTTTGCAACTGCAAGAACTAAGCGACGTCTGTGCGTGATTATTATTATCGCGCCTAATGGATTTCTACCAGGGTTGACGTTGACGGTCGCTTTCTAGTGCTGCAGATGATCGCGTTCCCGATTGACTTGGAACTTCCCCGAGACACGTTGACAACGCTGCACTCAAGTCGGGACTGGGCCATTCAAACGCTGCTAGGCATTCAAGTGGCTCAGTCTCGGGATTTAGATGGAGACGTACTGCCACATCCGACCATGTCCAAATCACTACAGCAGATGCAGAATAAACTGTTCGTGTCAGCGCCATACAGACAGGTCAACGCACAGATGGAACTGCTTCAGTCACTGCTCGGAACGTTGCAAACCGAGGAGGAGACGGACACACTCTCTTACGTACTGGAAATGTGTGCTGATAGTCTGGAGAGTGACGACCTGTTCCTGCAGTTTACAGAGGCGGCGTTATCGGGGAAGACCAACGCGATGACTTTTGGTAGTGCCTTCCTCCAACGACTATTTGATAGGAGATCCATACAACTGCAGGCAGATGTGCGCAAAATTCGACGTCTGTTTGATGCGTTGACACTCGAGAGCAAAGTTCGTGTGTGGGCGAATCACCTTCCGAGTTGGTGCTCACATTTGCAGACGTGGATGCTGCAGGCTCACAGAGCGCCATTCAAGCCGGTGAGCGCTGTGCTGCCTGATGGCTTGTGGCTTGCGTGTGAATCTCGTGCAGATCCCGTTGCTGTGACGGCACATTGTCGTCGATATTCGCACCTGTACGTGACGTTTGTTGAGTGGTGCAGGGATCATGTCGATCTGCTCTCGTCCTGCCGCAGCATGGAGTTAGTGAGTGTGATATCACAAAGCGCAAGACAAGCAGGTGCCGCGCGACTATTTCACCGTGAATTACTGAGCCAGATCCCACTAGGAGATTGGCCACAGAACCAGCGAGAACGAGCATTCGTCAAATTGGCTAGTACTCTCGAACGCCTCCAGGCAACACGAAACACTTCAGACGTTGTATGGCAGTACGAGTGGATTGGAGTACTAGAACGGCCTCACTTACTTCATGAGGCACAGGAACTAGCGTTCAATGGGAACAATAGTCTCGAAGGCGAGCAGGGGTTGTCCACCGTGCGCTCCTCTGCCCAGTTTCTTGGCTGGTTTTACTCCTTCTCTAACTCCGAATCGGCCGATGAGATTTCCACCCTGATCACAACGATAGCGTCGGAGCTAAAGGTGTCAGATTTTCGAAGTGGAGTACAATGGCTTCGACGCAGTCGCGCTGATTTTGGAACTCTTCCCGTCTTGCGTCTTCGTCTTGTGTGGTTTTGGCTCCTGAAAAGCATCGAGATCGCGTTGCAGACGAGTGAGAATCACGCTACGGCAGCTACGACCGAAGTTCTTGAGTCGGTCGAGTATGTTTTTCGACGGTTTACACCGCCCAGGGCCAAGAGGTAAGACGATCGAATTAGTATACATACACCCGGGGCCTGCTTTCCTCACTGCTTTATCGTGGCTGACAGGGCATTTCAAGTGGAGCTCGTGGCGCACCTTCTCGTTGAGCTTGAGTGGCGCATATCAAACACGAACGTGAATGTGAAAGAAAGGTTTTTGAATGCGCTGGAGCCGCTCTGTGCATGGCTCCTGAAGATCGTGCGCTTGATGCAGCTCGAGGAGCAATCCGCGCAGCAGAAGGACTCAAGAAATCGATACAGCAACCGCAGAAGCCCAGCAAATGATATGCAACAATTGACTGAGCGAATTGAGCAGTTTTCTCACTGAATGAATACTTACTTGGCCTCAATTTGAAGTGAAGTTGCTCAAACGCTCAAAAGACTGGCCAAAACACTGTAGACGCTTACTGTTCCAAGACGCCGTCTGACTTCTGGATCTTGAGCGAAAAGTCCAGGCACGGATACCCCTGCGTAAGTTTGCCCTGGCTGACAACGTCCACATCGGGCGACACGTACTGGCCGAGGGTCTCGGGTGTGATGCCGCCGCTGGCCTCGATGAGCAAGTGCGGGAACTGCTTCTTGAGCTCGGCGGCCGTAGCCTTCAGCTGCTCCGGCTCAAAGTTGTCTAGCATGACGATGTCAGCTCCGGCCTTAGCGGCCTCCTGCGCCTCCTCGATGCGGCGGCACTCAACCTCAATCTTCATTGAGAATCCGGCAGCCAACTTTGCCTTGTGTACGGCCTTGGTGATGCTGCCAGCCGCCCACACATGGTTGTCCTTGAGCATAACCATCTGCGACAGGTCGTGGCGGTGCGTGGAAGCACCGGCCACCAGCAACGCATATTTCTCCACGAGGCGGAAGCCTGGCGTCGTCTTGCGGGTGCCAGCCACGTGGCCGTTCCAGCCGAGCGAGCGCGCCTGCTCCACGGACCGACGGGCCTGTGTGGTGACGCCACTGGCACGCGTGAGGATGTTAAGGGCTGTGCGCTCGCCCAGCAGCAGCTGGCGACACTTTCCCGTGACCTTGGCCACGGGCACTTTGCCGCCCGGGACGCCGCTCGGCTTGACCTCATCGCCCTCATTCAATAGCCATTCGACGTGGCAGTTGAGAGAGCGGAACACTTCGGTGAAGAAGGGAACGCCGGCCAGTACACCCTCCGACTTTCCCAGAAGCAACGCCGTTTCCTCATCCTCTGGATCAACAATGAATTAACAATGAGGGCGGGTTAGCTGGCGCTCTATAACGGTGAAAGAAGAAGACTTACCGCCGACCACAAAGCCGCCGACGTCGAACGACGGAATGTCATCCTCTAGCCAAAGCTGCACATGTTTGGTCCACGACGGGGGCAGCAGGTGCGCGAAGTTGTTTCTCGGCTCCGCCATGACGAGTGGGTGAAATGAGATCTGCGTTGCGAAAGTACCGTGAATGGCCATTGACGGGACTTTCGTCATTTTTTAAGAATGCCAGCGTAAAATTTGTAGTTTTCCTAATATTTTAAATTACTCAGTACCGTAATACAATACATTCTCATTTAGGTACGATAAACACTGACCGTCGGATTTGTAGCGCTCTCGTTAATGCACCTTTGTAACGGCACCTTCAGCACCTTTCCTGTCTAATCGGATCGATAAATTACGAGATCAGCACCTTGCTATTTCTGCTTCGGCACCTCTCCCCTCAAATCGAATAATATATAACCACCACTCACGTAATATTTCATGCGATCCAGCCTCCACATGAACCGGTTCGCACGGTTAAGCTCGGAGTCATTGCCGGTTCAGTTGGCGAAACGACGCAGATACAGAAAGTCAATAACGCGACGGAGCAAGAGCATCGAGCGAGGTGCCGGAGGACACGCCGCGCAGACCATGCACACTGAAAACGTGAACAGCGAATGCTTGCAACCGCAGGAAGCTTCTTCAATGCTTCTATGGAGCCGGATTTCAGAGCTTGAGGAGCTTCAGCTCCACGCTGAACAAGATGGAGGATCTTCTCGTGGCGCTGGTGGAGCTTCATGGAGATATTGCGGCTGCTGTAGGCGATAATATGAGAGATGCGGTGACGACAGCAACGGAAGGAAAGGAGCTCCGTCACAACGTGAATGTTTCATTCTCTACAGTATTAAGTGATGTTATTCGTAAAAAGAAGAAAAAGTTTAATTTTATTTATACATGG
>NW_003303619.1:116906-121378 GCF_000142945.1 Phytophthora infestans T30-4
TATGCATAAGAATGCTGAGTGGCTCTGCAAGCTTCGTTTAACCTTGTGTCTCAGGATATATAGCCGTTAGCCGCAGCAGACACTAACTACTCACTTTAAAACTTGAACCATGCTGGCGAGCCGTGACCTCAGCGCCTTCTTCTTCGAGCCTCGAAGCGAAGGGCTTCATCGGTGCAAGCTTTGCGGCACGGATAGAAAGCAACTTCCCGGCACAGGATACCCTAACCTTCTCTCACACCTGAGGAGCCGCCACGAGGACTTTCGTGCTCAGTTCGACACCCACCATCGCAATCCTGAGCGTCCGCTTGAAGCTTTCGGCTTCGTGTCCAAGGAGACATCCCACCGCTACCACTGGTTGCGGTGGGTTGTCGAGAGGAGCATGCCGCTGAGCGAGGTGGACGAAGAGCGAACCAGGGCCATGGCCAAGTGGAGTGCAACCAATTCCGAGGCGGTCAATGCCGACATGATTATGGTGGCGTCAAAACTGGGCTCTGTAATCGAGGAAGAGATGGAAAACGAGATCGGTATAATGTACGCATGGCACCTTGCACTACGTTGCGGCTTACGGGATCTATGTCGTCGGCGATCGGCATCGACGCACGCTACTGGCGCTTTCGCCGCTCGACGGGGGGAGTCAAGATGCAAACGCTCACATTGTTTTTTTCCGGAACGTGCTGGCGGTTTATAACAAAACCGTTGATATGATCGTGTTCATGGTTGCTGATAACTGCAACACCAACCGCAGTATCGCTACCAAACTCGGCGTCCCATTGGTCGGCTGTGCATCCCATCGATTTAACCTGGCGGTTAAAAAGCTCTTAACAGAACACGAATCACTGTTACAAAAGGTTAACAACCTAATGCAACAGTTACGTTACCCAAATAACGCCGCGCAACTTTCCAAGCTCTCCCCCCCTTCTCGCCAAGACGCGCAATGTAACGCGCTGGTCTTCTACCTACGAGATGCTGAAGCGCTACGTCAAGCTCAGAGCGCACGTCCGCCAGATTGAAGCTGTCGAAGCCTCCCTTCCGTCTACCAGCGAGCACAAGAAATTGTGCGCTTTGTTGGTGCACTTGACTAAGCTGGACAGTGTGTGCAAGCGTCTGCAGAGCGACACGACCACTATGGGCGAGGTACGTCTTCTTTTTGATTCGGCTCTTTTGGACTTCCCAATTATGAGGGAATACCTAAAAACCAACTCAAAAATTGTCCATTCGCCCATTTTTGAAAATGGTCTGGTGAAGGTCGGCGATGGGGAGAAGCTGTCGGCTGCCGAAACCGCGGCGCTCAAGAAGTTCGAGGACCAGCAATCGACGCAGCGTCCATCAGAGACTGGACGCAAGCGCAAGCAGTGCGAGGACAACTACGCTGTGCAGATCATACAGCAAAGCGGCCCGAAGAGACGCGCAGGTGGTGCAGTGTACACTGCTCTAGCTGCGCAGGTACCGCCGACATCGAATACGTGTGAGCGCTTGTTTTCCGAGGCCAAGTACGTCCTTATGCCGCAGTGCAGCAGCACGCTTCCATCCCACTTCGAAATGCTCGCCTTCCTACGTGCCAACAAGGACATGTGGAGTGTCACAAGTCTTCTTTAGGTAAGTTGAGATGGTGTCTTCATTAATGCCTGTAATGAAGATATTGCCAATAATTGCGCCGTACTTATCATTGTTTTTCTTGTCTATTGCCGTGACTATTTTAATAACGCCGGAGCGCCAATTTAATATGTTACTGTATTGTCCGAGGTCTGGAATTTTCACTGCTTTGGTGGATTTTCATACCATTTGTGTGGATTACGCCCATCTCTGTGGATTGATCTGGCACTAATGTGGAGTTTCTCACGCCTTGAATGAACTTACCGGTTAGGAGCCAATTACCGCCTTTGATTCAGCAGACGGATTCGATATGAGCCAGTATTACCGATATATCAGGCTCACGTGTCTTGAAGCAGGTTTTACTGAGCCCAAAATGTAAAACTTCAACCCTTGGGCTCAAAGTTTCAAATAGCAACTGTCCGAAAGTTGCTCGCAAAAGAGAACCTGTCAATGGTTCTTGCGGAGAGGTCGCACTTCTTGTCCTTTCGCATTTAGCACTCCGAGCCCAAAAATTCTCAGAACCCAGTTCCTGATTCAAAGGGGTTCTGAGAACCGTTTTTCTGGTTCGGTTCTTTTTAGGCGGGGAGGTTTTTAGCGCCCTCGGCAACCCAAGGTTTTAGACCCGCAACCCGAACCCCACACGAGGACGGGTATCATGGGCTTTCAAATCTTTGAGAATGGAGTTGCTGACGGGTGATCAGACTAGGGATGGGGACGTAAGAAAACGTAAACTTGACATCCACAAAAAAGCTAGACGTAAAGCTAACGTTTTCAAGACGTCACGTACGATTTGAAATCTGTTGGTTGAGACTTTGGACCAGAGCCTCTGACTACCCACTATCGGTGCAGCAGAACCTGCAGCAAATTGACCGGGACTACTGCTTGATCAACCAGCCACCATGAAAGAAGACACACCTCCACCATCGTCACCACCTCCACTTCCGGTGTTCAAGATGCCACGTGTTCACAAGCAAGAATACTGGTCATTCGTTCGCCTCGTAGCACCCAGCACAGAGATGCCACCCGGCCAAACGGCGTGGAAAACTACGGATGCAGAATTAGCCTACTGTCTTAAGTGTAAAACGACGTTTAAGTATAGATCCGGAAGTAGTGCAAGTATTCGCAAGCACATGAACCATGAACATCCCCACGAACTCGGAAGTGTTGGCCGGGAAGCGGCCGTTTAGCGTGTGAAGAACGCGCTCGCTTCAAAGCGTAAATTCAGTGCAGTGATCTTCTCTCCAACAAAGAGAACCAAGAAGATCAACCCAGCTGAAGAAGAGATGGCTACTCGAGCGCTGATTGAATGGATTGCAAAGTGTTTGCGCCCTTTAAGCATTGTCGAAGACGAAGAACTAAGATTTTTTATCACTTTAGTTCAGACTATGCATGGGATCTACGAATTACCTTCGCGCAGAACAATTACGGAGCGGATGCAAGCCCATGGACAGCAACTGCGATCTCTGTTAAAGGAAAAAATTGCTGAGGAAGTTGATTTTTACTCTCTCACGACGGATATGTGGACCTCACGAACAACGGACAGCTACATCGCGTTAACAATTCATTTCATGACGGATAGGAGTATCGAGACGTTGTCTCGGAAGACCCACCGACGGGCCTGCCTCCGGATCGAGGCGTGTGTCATGAGATTGACCTGGTTCCTGGAACCAAATACCGCGTAACAAGGCAATGACCTTTGCCGAGAGAGCAGTGTGACGTCATTGACGCATTCTTCCGTGCGAAGCACGAGGCAGGGATGGTGCGTGAGAGTAAGTCTCCGCACTCGACACCCACGTTATGTGTCAGAAAGTCGAACGGCAAGTGGCGCATTGTTCATGCTTTTAACAAGCTAAATGCGGCCACTATCCCGACGCAAACGCCGATTCCTCGCAAGGTTGTTCTGCAGAACAACATAATAAGATCCAAGAGCGACCCAGCGGCAGGATTCGTCGAGCCGGCGGGCGGTGCAGAACCGTCGCCAAGCTCTAAAACCTCGTCGTCAGACGCATCAAGGTCCTCAAGCAGCTGAGCAGTCACCGTGCGAGCAGTGGCAGCAGATCTCCGGATGGGGCGCCCAGACGGAGACGTCAACACCGCCGAGCTCGCAGGGAGAGACGGTCTGAGGACACTCACGACCGGAGTCACTAGGTCAGTCGGCGTAGTGGATACGCTTAGACCCCGAGAGGGAGAGACGTGAGAGGATCGACCAGATGACGACTGGGAGTGCCCAGCCACCGTTGATACGACGCTGAACGGTACACTTGACTGGGGCAACTCAGCGGAGATGGGCGAAGTCGAGCCTGGGACATAAACACTTGTAGCCGGGACAGGCAGCGAAGCCACGACATCGGAAGAAGATACCGGCGGTAGTTGAGTAGCCGCGAATGACGACGTCAACAGAGGACCAGAAGCCGAAGAACCCACCGAAGTCGTCAAATCAATCGCAGGAACGGTGTCAGCGGCCGGTTCGGGCAACTCAAACTTGAATTCAACTTCGCTCGAAGCGTCATCGTCGTCTTCAGAGCGAGCAGAGACAGCGGGTGTAGCACAAATCAACTGAAGGTGACGAACCTTCTTCTGCCGAGTCCGACGACGGGATTTTCCAGAGCGGGGCTTTCCCCCATCGGACACGGTAGATTGAGGAGAGCTTGAGCGCAAAAGGGCACTGATAGCCTCGTGTCCATCCTCCCCGGGAAGTGGACGACAAGCGTACGGGTGAGGCGGATGCGGCGCCGGTGAACGATGACGAGGACCTGCAGCAGTTGGAGACTTGGGATTAACATAACGCCGAAGCTGTGGTGTAGCGGGATCAGCAAAATCTGCGAGATTGCCAGATACCGAACTTACCAACTGCGCCCAGACACCGACTAACGGAGGGG
>NW_003303619.1:121478-127545 GCF_000142945.1 Phytophthora infestans T30-4
CGGCTACTAAAGTTAACTTTGTAGTGGGTCTCGCAAATGAGCACCAAAATGGGGGAGCTGGCACTCCCTTTACGTCTTTGTCCAATGTAACCAAAACACAAACTATTACTCTCTCTATTCTACTACGCTATCTGCCAGCTCGGACCAGCAAGCCTCTCAACCAGCCATTCACTCGAAGGTTGGCAGTGACAACCCTACCACTGCCGATCTGGAGATTGCCTTGACACCCACTGCACGAGCAGTATGAGGCTATCCAACACACCAACTATAATAACCACGTCTGTCAAGCAATAAAATTGTGAGTCCACGCGAGGGTTCAAGGATTAATGGCTGGATTGCTGTGCGATGAACGCCCCGTTCTGGTGAATTCAATCGTCATGTTCCCGCTTCGGACGCACGTCTTCGCCGGCTCATTCTCTAAGCACCATGCGGGCTTTCGTCATTGCTACGATCGTTGCACCTGTCGTCGTGCATGCCGAAGTCACCTACATCAGCCACGACGAAGTCAAACCGTTCGCCCAGCCCAAACCTACGACCGACGCGGCAAAGGCCGCCGTCAAATACAACCCAGAAGTCTACGTATCTTACGGTTGCCGCCCGTATCCTGCCGTGAAGGCTGACGGATCCGTGAGTGCTGGGCTTAGAGGGAGTGGGTCAATCAATGGTGAGTGCGAGGGATCGCCGCTGGGATCTCAGGTGTATTCTCAGTCAACCTGGTACAAGGACAGTTGGGCGATCATGTATGCTTGGTACCTTCCGAAAGGTCGAACCGTTGGCTTTCAGCATCGTCACTCCTGGGAAGCTGCGGTCCTCTGGATCGATGGCCCTGCAGCCAATTCGACGCTTCTCGGTGTGTCACTGAATTATGGCTTTCACCTCGAGTACAGATTCCCTCTGGAAGCCAAGTACATTGATGGCTCACACGTTAAGCCTGAATCTTACCAGGGATTAGGAGGACCGAGGTCGTGACTGCGGTACACGCAGCTTTAAGGCGAGACCCATGACCTCATTTCTTGGGAACAGCTTACTGATGAAGCACGCGATGCCTTGAGCAAGGTCGAATATAACACCGTACTTTTGAAGACGCTGACGAGAGAAATGCCCTTAAAGAGACGGTATTTTTTAAAAGAGACTGAATGATTCCTATCCGCTGGCACATCACGATATCGTAAGAAATAACATGTTCCCCTTTAATCATCGTTTGTATTGCGTCAGACGACGAGAAATTCTAGCCATTTAGCAGACTTAGTCTGTTATACCACGTTACGTCGGAGGGCGTTGCTAGTAAAAACGCACGTACGTCTTTGTAATCTTTGGATTGTGCGTTATACTCCTCATTGCATTGATGGAAGCTTTCTAAGGCCCGATTGACTTGTGACGTGACTTTTGTAAGCGGGGGCTCTGACAGGTTTGCTTTACCGCCAGAATAATCAAGTTTGTGCGAAATTCACAATAAATTTCTACAGTAGTTCTACAGTAGTTCTACTAGTATACGTACTACGTATCACTAGTCACAAGAGGTCGGAAACGTAATTTTTCGGCTAGCCGTACCCGTCCAAAAGCCCTGGTCATCGAGTTCCGAATGACCATGGCCAACCGCACGGACCGCTCGGACAACCATGAAATTAGCAAACGAGTAGCCGACAATTACGTGTTATTTATGTAAAGAATGAAAAAGGTGAAATGCCATTTTCTTATTCAATTTTTTCGCTTTAAATAAGCTGACGTGCAACCTTAAAGGCGCGAGCCGTCGCCAATTTTTTTAAAAAGGGTTAATAAAGAAAAACATGCAAAAAAGCTCCGAATATCCATTCTCTGGTGAGCTCGGCCAACCATAACCAACCGATCCTGGTCGATTACCTGTACTCAGCGATTTGCCATTTTGAAGCTGAAAAGGTGACTAGTAGTCACTACAGTAGTAGTCACCTTTTCAGCTTCAAAATCTTTTCATGGTAAAGAAGGGGCATACCAAAAAAACTGAAACCTCTTCCGCTAATTATTCTATTAAATATGCGGAGGGGGCATGTGATGTTGATAGGCATGTTATTATAAAGGATATTGGAATCACTGGTCAGGACATCCACCAGCATAAGTCTGCCGCCTATTTCTGCGTGATATGTGATCAACTGATCAAATTCGTTACAAGGCGGTGGCCACTCAGGAGACTGTCTGCACAAAATAGTATTAATACGTTGTACGACACTTTCTCCAACTAAAACATCAAATTGGTAGAAGACGAACGCTGATAACACAAATGCGCGACTTCCATTCTGGTGGTCACGTGTTTGTCATCATTTAGATCGCCATGTATATTCCTGGCACCCAAAGGCTAGAGAAAATACCCAACTATGACACGTGGTTATATCGCACGGGCGGAGGCAGTATCGTACACACTAGGGCGGGCTAAAGTGCAACACGGCTCAGTGTTTTGAAGCACGTGGGATCGATCAACTCCACGAGTACTGGGTTTTTACATGCAGTAGAGATGCCAGTAGCCACCGGATTCTCGCACGTCCACAGAGTTTTTCTTTTTCTTGGCGGGCCGTGACTAACCATTGCGGAATCAGAGTTCGGAAAAGTTAATAAATTATTTTATTGGCGGGAGGGAGACTGGCCAGTAAATAACTGGGTAATGAATTACTCTTTTTCAGTAATCTTTATACCCAGTCTTCATGGCTGGTGCTCCAGCTTCAGGGCCCTTGTGCCTTTACAACCCTGTACACAGCTAGTAACAAGCATTCGATTTGTGTAGGAGCTTTAGTCTTCTTAGCGCGCGAAGTTTTGGTAGTTCTACGATCGCATGCGCAAAAATGATGTTCCACTACTTGTCTAAACGTAGACTAAAATCACGACAGTACTAATCAGGCCTCGGACAATACAATACGAAATTGTACTGCAAGACATCGAGTCCCATAATAATAACGGGAATATGATGAAGTACAATAATAATAACGGGGCCAATATAAGTATATTGTGGCCTCTAACTGCCAAGTCTTCCTACTCATTGGCGACGAGCGAAGTCGCGTTCCACATGTCGCGGTTCACGCGAAGAAATGCTAACATCTCAAAGTTTGCAGAAAGCATGCATGACCGCTGAGGCGTCAGAATGAGCTTGCACTGCGAAAACAGTCTTTCAACTGTGTTCGAGGTGGGCGGCACCACCTTTGCCAGCTCATGAAAGCTCACACCCGCAGCACCAGCCGCTCGCATCTGCTTCCCCCCTCGTAGAATTGCGCTGGCGTAATCGCTCGTCGAGCGCTCCTTCCTCTTACCAGTTGCAGCATCTGGCTCCACCACCAATCGCTGGACTGCGCGCGACTCAGACGCAGTGAGCTTCGCATTGTTGCAAATCTTGACCAAAGCTGCCTCAAAGGCCGGCGCATGGACGATCTTCGCCGCTGGACGCAGATGGCTCGCCATAACTGGGTAGTCGTCAACAACCTGGTCAAACAAAACACGCACGTAACATATCACGGTTCGGAGCCATCGTGGTCAAATGAAAAGTGAGGGAGTGCTTTGAGGCTTCGGCTCGTGCTCGTGTCTGTGCCTGCCAGCCAACCACTTGAACGATTGGCGCGAAGAGCTAGTTGCCTCTAACATATTGGTATAAACCGGTATTGTACTGATATTATTGGATCAATATCATATTATATTGACTTTGGACAGATCCAATAATAATAATTGTAGCCGGATAATACAGTAATTACGGGATTGATATTATTTTTTCCCACCCCTGGTACTAATGCACTTACCCACACCGGGTGTGAATTAGATGACGGAAAGATCTTCTTATGCAGGTGTCGCCACAACTTGACCCCTTTCGACTGCCACCGGTAGCGAGCTTACACCTGCAAATTGCAGCCGGTAGGTCAGCTCATAGAAGGCGCTATTTCTTAAAAAAAAAAATATATATATATATGTATATATAAATACTACGTACTTCGAAGTAGTAGGTGTTATCGGTGAAGATGCTCGGCATTGTTAGTGAAGTTTCCAGTCACGACCAGCTTCGTGTGTTGCTGCAAAGGTCGCGTCATCTCGAGTCCATGCTGTAGAGAGTTCAGCTCAGGTGCCAAGGTGCCAGCGCCTTAGCACAGTTACTCCGGTAAAGCTGCTGAATGACACGTGTTTTAAGTGGGGATTTCATTGTCCACTGGAAAAAGCGCTTCAGACTGCTTTCGGACGCCCCAAACGTCTAAAACCAAAGTGATAACTTATTGCAGTAAACACTTCAACGAGTTATCATAAATTCAGAGTTTCGCACTCGACCTAAAGAAAAACCCTTACTTCTTATGTGATTCATCAGTAAAAACTCGCGCTGACTTCAAGAGCAACAAGAAGCGTGGCCTCGAGTCGAAGGATGCTTGTCTTGGGAAGCGATAACCTGTCTTCACCTGCGCTTAGTACAACATGTTCCCCCTTTTGAAAACCAATCGAGATGAGTACTCCTGTGAAGCAAACATTAGCGTCACAAGGTTTCAGTATTTGATGTGATTTGTTGCGGTTTAGTCGGCTAACTACACTCAATGCTGCACGGACAGCGCGTCGCAATGACACAGTTCCGCGGTAGCAGCCCCATCGATGGACAGTGTCTCGATGACATTACCGAGTTCCTACGACAAAGATATGTAGAGTATTCAATATGAAACAGCTAGAGGATTCCGCACAGAGCTCAAAAGCAGTATTTTTTAAAGTAAATTTTCTGAAACAATTTATTGGTGTGACCAAGTTAAATCCAGATAATTCGGTTTAAGCACAGACAAATATCAAAAGGACTTTAAGAAGTGATGAGATGGCAGACGCAGATAATTTGGAGCCCTCCAATACGTATTGGCGTGTGTGGCGTTATTTAACCCAAAACGCAACTAGCCAAGTTACCAATACTGTTTCGAAATTGGGTCTTAGTCGACTTGCCCATTAGGGTCGTTCTTAACCACGCCATGCCCACAGAAAGCTGTGATCTGATTGAATAAACACATGCTAGGGCTAGAGTTTAAAGAAAGTAAGATGGCAGGAAGTGCTACGGATGACATCTGCAAGTTCCAGGTGCCATGTGACTTAATCATAATTTTTTATTTGCTCAAGAAATAGGTATCATGATGGCACAATAGCAGGGAAATTCTATGCTTAACCACGCCATGGCATGGCGTGGTTAAGGAGATTCCTTTTAAACACCTTGCATGTTAAATTCAGTCTTTGGGGTTCGACTAGGCTACTAAAACGGGTAGGAGTCTTGGAGGATCCTCACGAAGACGTCGTCCGTCAAGGGCATCACAATTTTCGACACTGACTCTTTAGATTCAAAGTCGAACACGTTTAGAGCCTCCCGAGCCTCCTCTGTTAGCTGCTCCCACGAGATGAGATCCTGCGTTTCACCAGTCTTTTTCGTAAGCCGCAGTGCTTGTTGTCCAACCCAGAAAGACACGTCGGAATCGATCTTGATGGTCGTCTTATCAGCGATATATTTTGCCTTGGGGAGTTCTCGTTGATGTAACCAGCACTGCCAGATAGAGACACACCAAGAATGGTTGAGTACTCAGGATTCGGAGAGCCTGTCCAGACGATTGCGGAAAGCCAGAAGTGACGGTGACCAGTGTCATATCTAGTTTGAAACTGTGGTCCTTTCGGGAGGTACCAAGCGTACATAATGGCCCATTTCCCCTTGAACCAGTCCGATCGCGAGTAGATTTGAGACCCTAAAGCAGGACTTTTGCAGTCACCGTTGGGACGTCCAGACCACTTTAAACCTCCACTGATCGATCCGTTAGCCTGAACTGCAGGGTAAGGGTGACATCCCCGAGAAACGTGAAGTTGTGGTTTAAACTTGACAGCAGATTTATCCGAGTCACTGGCTGCTCAAACGGCTGCACTTGATCGTGATTTATAACTGTGATGATGCTATGGACAGGCACCATAAGAAGAAAGACACCGAAGAACAATAGACACAGAGTCATTGTTTAAGCTGATGTGTGTTTTTTGTGGCTGGTTTGGAAATGCCAAGCCATTGGTTGGTGTTTGTGCAAGTTGTTTATGTACTGCTGCATAGATTACTGGATGAATCGCCGCC
>NW_003303619.1:128871-130804 GCF_000142945.1 Phytophthora infestans T30-4
TTTTCTCCTTTTGTGCCTCTCCGCCTTTCCCTTAACCCGGACAATTCAGGTCAAAATTAATTTTTGATTGCGGTAGCTGCAGCATTCGAAATGCTTGACATGCTGCTGCCCAGTATATGCTGACCGAAAAATGCATTCCGTATTTTCATTACAGTTTCAGAGCGGAAAGGATGCTCCATTGTAATGATTTCGTGCGATTGTATTTTTATCAGGGCACTTGCTATTCAACCCGACTGATGTGGAAGAGACAGGCTAATGGTGCCCGACAGCACCCGATCGATGCCCGACCATGCCCGACACAAAATAAGTCAGTTGAGCAATCAAGCGTCCGTATACGTATATCCGGATGTGAAGACTTTGTGGTTAGAGCGTGCAAGTACGACCGGCATCATGTCATGAGCATGAGAAACTTTATTCAGTAGAGCTCAGTGGGACTGGTAAGTGCAGAATCAAAATCAACTTGTTGAAAGAGTTAACTATAGACACATATATATGTATCTGTAGCGCAGATACTATAACTCCTTCCTACTCAGCATGCACAGACCTTGGGCACCAGCGAATACACCAAACGCTAGCAGAACATACATACCACAATTGTATGAATCTACTTGTACCCCTAGATCGCCCATGTAGTGGTGTACTCGGTATTTCCTTGGTGCGTAGTTTGGCAGTTGCATTGCCAGCTTTTCTGCGATCGCTCGGACTCTAACGACATAGCTCGAGCTCATTGGGTCATAGATGCACACATCATTCAGATTTAAGCTCACCATTACGCAGCACCAATGCGTGTTGCTGCAGCATATAGGGATCAGAATTTTCTCGTTCGTCTTGCCCGCGAAAATTGTAGCGAAGGCTCTGGTATTGACAGGGCTATCTTCATTATCAATAGAATCTGCAGCGGGGCTGCCGTAGCTTTAGCGTCAGAGGAAGACGTTCGACTCAAAGAGTCACTAATACTAAGTTCCTTATCCAAAGGACACTTACAGCCCAAGACCAGGGCTCAAAGTTAACACCTTAACTTTTATGCTTCAAAACCAGAAGTGTTTTATTTACTATTATTGCGGCCAAGCCGCCTAGGGGTAAATGTATCAAATGCATAACGTGTGGCTTTCAGCCAAAGTACTGAGAGACCTTGTTAACTCTCCAACTTATGTACTGAGAGTTTGTTAACTCTCCAACTTATGTACTGAGAGTTTGTTAACTCTCCGGGTACTTCGTACCCCTGTGTGTTCCACACCATGTAACCCCGTTACACTCTCCCTCACTAAGATGAGAACATACCGTTCTCGAACTTTCCTCAGCGAGTCACGTCTTTGTCAAGACGACGGAGGTCACTAGACTTCACTCTGCGTTCTGCAGCTCCACGAGCTCACAAACGCGTTCGCATCCTTGATGCCTGGCACTTCCACTCCGGCCCACGGCCCAACGTCTCCAGCGCGTCGCGCCGCCCCTGCCTCGTCGGTCCCAGACACCCGACTGCGCTCCGCAACTGCTCCAAGAGCATCTTCGTCTCTTTCGGTGGCAGAGTACCACCAAGCGTATCGCCGTCGACACGGTCAACGCTCCATGAGCCGTCAACAAGAAGAGAGCAAAGCTCAAAGCTCGTCAGAGCCGCGGGCGCCGCCCAGAGGGAACGATGTTCTGTTCTCGGAGCTCGAAGAGGGCGAAGTCGATTACGACGAGCCCATGGGTAGTGAGGATCACTCCAACCCAGCCTCTCCGAGGTCGCACACTGGTGCCGCATCTTCCCCAGCTTCCTCTGTGAGGTCTAGCCGCTCAACGGCGCGATCTCAAACAAGAAGAGACCTGCGGACACCGCATCTGTTTCTCGGAACGTTCGAATCCGATTCGCTCGCTGCGCGATGCGCCACCGCTATCGTCGCCGTATGACGAGGAAGACGGAACGATTAGCAGAGGCCATAACGAATGACCC
>NW_003303619.1:131152-162355 GCF_000142945.1 Phytophthora infestans T30-4
GCGCATCCACATTTGGATCATGCTCATCGAGCAAGTTGTTTCAAAACAACTATGCGTCTATCGAGACGCTTGTGCCTGAACCTTGTTCAGCACAACACGAAGCACCTGCTTCCTTCGGGACCATGTCCCTAACACTACGAGGTCTCTCCACCTCCTGCTCCCGCTGCGAGCACCGCTCATACGTACGAGCTGGCTGCTGCAGCCACTGGTCAGAGCCTGAGCTCAACTACTGACCTCATCGCTCCCCACTCTAGTGGGAGGCGCCCAGCGCTTGGCGACGCTGTCGCACGCCATGGTGGCGCTTCAGCACATGATGTGCCCGGTCGTAAGCGTCAACGACGTCAGGGCAATCTTGCCGGAGGATAACCTCAAACTCCCATGAGTTCTGTGAGTGAGGGTAACCCCTCCACTTCACTAAGTACTGGGTACGACCCTGGCGTCTACGCCACGCCACAAGGCGTTCCACGTGAAAGTGGAGCTCACCATGCTCATCGAGCAGAGCAGGAGGAGGCCTTGCCTCAGCTGGGCTCTCGCGGGGAGAGTCAGCACTTGCCGGAACGGCGTCTGCGTCCATACGACGCCGGCGTCCACAACGCGAACGTTCACCGCCCATCGGTCGATATCGAAGAGATGATTCACCTTGTGGATAGGTTAGAGCCACCACTGTTGACTCACAACCAGGTCTCGGACCTTGAGCGTCCAGCTGCTCGGCTGAACGTTCAGCTTGCCTTGCTCCTGCATCTCGAGCACTTCGCTCCGCGACCTGTGGCTCTGCCACATGCTGTTGATCAGCCATCTGTGGATCCACCACTTGCTGTCGTTCAGCATCCCGTGGCTCTACCACCTGCTGCCCTGCAGCTGTCCGTGGCCCAGCCACCGTTGGTGCCAACGCCTCCGCGCTCACCTGAGCAGGGTCTTGGTATGGCTTAAGCAAGCCGACATAGAAGACCGGATGCGTGCGCATCTTCTTCGGAAGGTTGAGCGTATACGCTAGGCCCTTCCTGGCCACGACCTTGAACGGTCCTATGAACCGAGGTCTTAACTTCGTCTTGAAGACTGCAGACACTGCATGAGTAGGTAGGTTTTTAGCGTTTAATAAAACGTGGTCACCGACCTCAAACCTCTCAACATTGCTTCTGCCCTTGGCATCTGCATGTTCCTTCTGCGTGTCTTGGCTTTCAGCCATAGCGTCGCGTACTTGACGCATTACGCTCAGTCTCAAAGAGACAAAGTCATCGACTTGCTTGCGAACCGCAACAGGGCTGACATCAGCTAGCCGCTCGGCTATCCCTCCCCCACCAAGCCCTGAGCCACTGCGTGGCGGCGTCAGTGGGACGCGAGGGGTTAACCAAGCCGTTCACATAGAACGGAGTGTAGCCTGTCGAGGCGTGCACTGCATTATTTAATGCAAACTCAACGAGTGGGAGCATCTGGCTCCAGCGTTTTGGCGCCTCAGCGCATACGCTTCGGAGGATATCCTCCACAACGCGATTCACGCGTTCGGTTTGACCATCGGTCTGCGGATGGTCCGCTGTGGACATGTCCAAACGAGTGCCAAGCACTCTGAAGAGGGACGTCCAGAACTTCGCGGTGAAGCGCGGGTCTCGATCTGAGACAATTGCCTCAGGCAAGCCATATTGGCGAAAGACTCTCTCAAAAATCAGCAAAGCTGTACCTTCACCATCTATGGTGTCCGGCACCGCCGCTAGGTGAGCCATCTTGCTCAATCGGTCTACAAAGACCACAATACCCGTGTTTCCTGCCTTGTCCTTGGGAAGGCCAAACACAAAGTCCATACTCATGGACTGCCAACATCCCTTGGGGACAGGCAAACTCGCCAATGGCGCTGCCGTGCTCGGCGCGGACTTCGTCCGTTGACACGTCTCACACGTGCGTACATAGGTGCCGACCCACTTATACATTTTGGGCCACCAGTACATCGTGCTCACCGAGCCATAGGTCTTCTCCCGACCTAAGTGCCCGCCCACGGGCGTATCATGAACCTCATAGAGGATTCGATACTTGAGATCCTCATCATGAGGAACGACTACACGAGGGTTATCCTCAGCGTCGGTGCTGTAGTACAGCAGGCCGCCATCGAGCGAGTATCGATGCAGCCTCGCGCGTAAGCGCCCAGACAATTCTTTGTCAGAGTCTAGAAACTCTTCGCTCCCAAGAGCCCGTAGCAGCGCTACGCACATGTCGTCTTGTGCATACGCTCCGCGTATCAAGTCAGGCACTGACGACGTCACTGTCGTGACATGGGCTAACTCGTAGTCCGGCCTGCGCGAGAGCGCATCGGCCACTACATTAAGCCGCCCCGGCTTGTACTTCACCTCGAAGTTATACTCGGCAAAGAAGGAAAGCCATCTTGCCATTCTCTGAGAGAGATGAGGCGACTGTGTCGCAGTGCGTAGCGACGCATGATCAGTAAAGATCACAAAAGGCTTAGAGCCTAGCAGGTGTACCCTGAATTTGACTAGAGCATACTTCATTGCAAGTAGCTCTTTGTCATGAACTGGATAGTTCTTCGCTGCAGCTTTGAGCTGGCGAGACTCAAACGCGATCACGCGTTCACGCCCTTCGGCGTCTGCTTGTAGTAAAGCACAACCGATTGCAAAATCGGAGGCGTCAAAGACGACGCTAAGCGGACTATCCGGGTCCGGTAGCGCAAGGATCGGAGCCTGGAGAAGGCTCTCCTTCACAGCCTCAAAGGCTCCGTCGTGCTCGACGTTCCAGCACCATGATGCGTCCTTCTTAAGAAGATCTGATAATGGCCGAGCCATCTCCGCGTAGTTTGCGCTGTACTTGTGCAAGTAATTGGCTAAGCCTAGCCACTTGCGGAAGTCCTTTTAGTTCTTGGGAACCGGCCAGTCCACGATGGCCTTGGCTTTGGCAGGATCTGCCTTTAAGCCTCGCTTCTCAATGAAGCACCCGAGGAAAGGTATTTCCTTCGCGCCAAAGACGCACTTGTCCAAGTTGGCATACAACTTATGCACTCGAGCACCACTCGCAAGTGGTCAATGTGGTTTTCCACGTCTGACTTTCCGTGCTAAGCACGACTATGGACGAATATATCGTCAAAGTACGTTTGAGCGTACGCCCGGTGGGGCCTAAACAACTGCGTCACAAGACAATTGAACGTTGCTGGTGCGTTCGACAGCCCCTGGGGCATCACCAGCCACTCCCAGAGCATACCGCTCGGAGTACTCACCGCTGTCAGCGGAATGTCGCTCGCTCTCATGAGCAATTGGTAGTAGCCATCGACCAAGTCAAGTGCGCTGTACAACGTACAGCCTACCATGTTGTTCTGCAGAACATCCTTGCGAGGAATCGGCGTTTGCGCCGGGATAGTGGCCGCATTCAGCTTGTTAAAAGCATGAACAATGCGCCACTTGCCGTTCGGCTTTCTGACACAGAACGTGGGTGTCGAGTGCGGAGACTTACTCTCACGCACCATCCCTGCCTCGTGCTTCGCACGAAAGAATGCGTCAATGACGTCACACTGCTCTCTCGGCAAAGGCCATTGCCTTGTTACGCAGTATTTGGTTCCAGGAACCAGGTCAATCTCATGACACACGCCTCGATCCGGAGGCAGGCCCGTCGGTGGGTCTTTCGAGACAACGTCTCCATACTCCTTCACCACCGGGTAGAAGGGATCCGAAGGATCTTTGAGGATCGCCGATCCACTTCTTGCGCTCAGCGCCTTCTTGGTGTCCTCTAGGATCGCGTCCACGACGGATGAGGAGTTCAACTCCTCCTCATGTCCCAGCAAGACCACCTCGGCTAGCTCGTCTGCCTTTAAGGCTTCGCCAAACTCGGCAATGGACATCTCGTCCAGCTCTAGCAGAGCATCTGCAGCGGGCAGAGTATCAAGGCTGATATCGCCTTCTACCTCCCCCGTCACTCCGTTCACGAGTGTATACAGCTGTTCACAGCAATCACGTGGAGCATCACCGCTCGTCACGTTGGACACATCGTCCGACGTCGAAGACGTCACAGACGCCCTGCGTCTTCTTCTCCTCTCCCTCCGCGACCGAGCCCGGCCGGATGAGGGCGGTGTGGCGACATCTCCGTCACCACCACCGGGTGCAGCAGCACCATCACTCCTCGAAGAGGATACAGTGTCTCGCAAGACACTCGGCTGAAAGCCAAGAGGTTTTTGACCTTCACACAGTGAACTAGGTGTCAGTTCACCTGCATCGCCTGGGCCACGCCCATGATGCCTCGACTCGCAGTCGACCGCGACCCTCGGGTCACGCAGCGGTAGATCATCGACCCGATTCGTACCACTCAGTGGATTACGTGCCACTCCGCGCTCGTCCTCACCAGGACCCAGCAGTTGGTCATTG
Source organism: Phytophthora infestans T30-4 (assembly GCF_000142945.1). Classification (NCBI taxonomy): domain Eukaryota; phylum Oomycota; class Peronosporomycetes; order Peronosporales; family Peronosporaceae; genus Phytophthora; species Phytophthora infestans. The sequence continues at coordinate 135,505 of NW_003303619.1, forward strand.
ACCTGACCTGCACCGCTCAGCGGATAGCGTGCCGCACCACGTACGCCCTCAGGGCAAACAGCAACCTCGTTGCTAACAATTTCGGACATACCAATGTCCAGCACTAGGGCCGCCTCGGCCTCGTGCTCGCGCCAAAAGCGCTTCTGCTTTTAGCAGAGGTGGGTTCATGACTCACCAAAGGTCCACTAGGAGCAATGTGCGACGCACCTAGCGTTTTCGACTTTCAGTCGATCCATGGCTCATGACGTTCCAGTCATGCCATGCCAAGGATGAGGTCATACCTCGCATCCAGGTCTAAGACCAAACAGCGTTCCACGCTATCGAAGTTCTCAAACTTCACTCCAAGGTCGACAGAGACCTTCGACACAGTTACCAGTGTCCCCGTCGCGAGACGGACAGAGATCGTATCTCTCGTTGGCACTTCCAGTGCCTCAGCATACAGCTGACTCCCTTCCAGGGTGGAGCGACGGGCGTAATTGCCCGAGGCTCCCGAGTCAATCAAGACTCTCCATGGCTTTGCAAAGCCCTTCACGTTCGCTTGAACGACCAGCAAGCCCGGCTTGCACACACTCTTCTCGTAAGAGAGCTCAGCTCTCTTCGGGGCTGAGCCCCGTTGTCCTCTACCTCTTCGAGGCACAACAGAACTCAGTTCTTCCCCAGTAGGCCGCCCCGCGCCTACTGGGAATTGCCGTTTCCCGGCGATGACCCGGAGGGTTTGGCTCGCCGGAGCCTCGCGCTTCTTGCGCAGAGGGAAATATGCCCTCAAGTGCTTAGTGCTATTGCACACAAAGCATCGGCGGATGCGGGCACGCTGCTCCGCATCAAGAAGCTCCGCTTCTTCATCTTCAGCATAGCTGAGGTCCATCGGCTCTGGACCGCTCGAAGAGCTTGCGCTACTAGCGCTCCAACCAGGTCAAGCTGACCTGAAGTTGTGCTCGGCATTTAATGCCACATTCACCGCCTCTTCGAAAGAGTTAGGGTGTACACGGAGCACTTCCGTTCGAGCTGCGCTCACACGAAGTCCCTCCATGAACACGGTCACGCTGACCAGTTCCGGAAGAGGGTCCGCCGCCATTCCGGCGATAAGAGTTCTCAACTCTTGGACATAGTCCAATAACTCCTTCTTACCCTGGCGGGTAGCAAGGAACTTCGACCGGATACAGTACGCCTGATTAGGCGGCGCGGACACGCGCGAAAGCTGTTGCTTCAGCTGATTTCAAGTGGGAAATGCAGCGTCAACAGACGTGCCGCACGTTAGTGCCCATTCGCGAGCGCGACCTCCAAGCCTGGAGATAGCCAGCGCCACGCGCTGATGCTCAGACTGGAGCAGGGCCGATCCCATGGCCATCTCAACCTCACGGGTCCAGAGAAGGAGATTCTCTCCATCCTTCCCCTCGAAGGTTTTTACGCTCACCATGAGCGGTTTCAGTCTCATAGACTCTTCACGCGTCATCGACGCCGCCGCCGTTGCGGCGCTCATCTTCTCTTGGACATGCTCCAAGAGCGCGTTCTCGTAGTGGGAGAACGATTCCAGCCTGGCAGTGACCGCCTCTGGACCTTGCGATGCAAGATGAGCCACGCCCTCCGGGCCAAGCAAGGACATAAGCTTAGTAAGCGCGTCCTGCTGCGCCGGGGGCAAATTCGCGAACACGGGGTGTTCCATCCTCGCAGAGGATATAGTCAACCGACTCAGGAGCGGGATTGACTACAAAGTGCAGCGGGGCTGCCGTAGCTTTAGCGTCAGAGGAAGACGTTCGACTCAAAGAGTCACTAATATTAAGTTCCTTATCTAAAGGACACTTACAGCCCAAGACCAGGGCTCAAAGTTAATACCTTAACTTTATGCTTCAAAACCAGAAGTGTTTTATTTACCATTATTGCGGCCAAGCCGCCTAGGGGTAAATGTATCTCTTTAACTATCTAGCATAGTTAAACCTAATCAAATGCATAACGTGTGGCTTTCAGCCAACGTACTGAGAGACCTTGTTAACTCTCCAACTTATGTACTGAGAGTTTGTTAATTCTCCGGGTACTTCATACCCCTGTGGTTCCACACCATGTAACCCCGTTACAGTAGTGGACATCTCTGGTCAAGTAGGGGTGGAGATGCCCTCGTACGAGTACGGGTACGAGTACGAGTACTCGGCGCCTGCGGAACGCTACTCTTGTCCGAGTGCTTCTCCTGTGGGTCCGACGCAAGGCCCTGCGGTTGACCGCCTTCGTCAACGCGTCCTCGTGCTTGAGAGTGCACTTGGCCTTGGGACTAGCGGTGATGCTGCGCGTGCTCGCTCGTCATGCGGGCCGCCTAGACCTAAGCCTGTATCTGCAGGTGGACCGACAGGTCTCTTCGTCTGATCTAGACGAGGCCTTCCCCATGGCCCGACATAGCGAGGCTCTGCTGCCACGTCCGGGGCTGCATTCGGCGCACTCCCAGTCGCTTGCGTATGGTGCGTACCCGACGTACTCGACCAGGTGCTCGGCGTAAAGCCCCAGGGTCTGTTCGTACGGTGCCCCTCCGGTGTACGGTCATGACCGCAGCCTTGCAGTTCAGCCCAAGGATTGCGTGCCTGTTCCGACGCCCTCGTCGACGTCTGTGGTCGGCCCTCGCTTCGAGGGTTGGGCCAAGGGGGGTCTGCGAGTCAGCAACCCCCTGCGGATCATGATGCCGCTTAAGACGTCCAACGTAGAACGTCGGGTGCGTCATCATTGCGTTGGGCAGGTCAATGGGGCACGACGCACCATGCCTGGTCAGGACTGCGAGCGGTCCAATGAAGCGGTGCTTCGGCTTGGTGTTGCCGATAGAGCATACGGTGTCTAGTGGTAGATTTCTCGTGTCTAATAACACTAATTCACCCACCTTAAACACACTCAATTTTCCTCGTCCATGTTTGTTTGCGTACTCCTTCTCTCTGTCTTGGGCCGCTGCCATGGCATCACGGGCTCTGCCGATCACGCTCAGTTTTGGTATCCACAAAGGATTCTACTTGTTTCCGCAGCGAAACCTGTCTCACATCTGAGACTTGGGACGAAAGGGCTTTCTAAGCCTCTCCCCCACTTAGAATAGAGTGTCTCCTCATAAGAGTTAGAGGCACTCTGGGGTGATAGAAGCCATTCAAGTAGAGCGGCGTGAGCCCCGTGGACGCGTGCACAGCTTTAGTTGTGTGCAAAATCAACAACTGGAAGCTGCGTCGACCACGTACGTGGTGCTTCCGCGCACACACTGCGCAGACTGTCTTCGAGCACTCGATTGACGCGTTCTGTCTGGCCGTCTTTCTGTGGATGGTCCGCATTGGACATCTGCAGACGGATTCTAAGTAAAGGCAACAGCGTTTTCCAAAACGCAGCAGTGAACCGCGGGTCTCGGTCCGAGACAATCGTCTCCGGGAGACCGTGATAGCGGAACACGCCATCGACGAACAACCTTGCGGTTTGTTCGCCTGTGACGGTGACGGGTACTGGGGCAAGATGTACCATCTTGCTCAGCCGACACACGAGCACCAAAATCCCGGTGTTGCCGTGTCCGTCGGCGGGAAGCCCAAAGATAAAGTCAAGACTCATCGACTTCCAGCAGTCAGCCGGAACCAGTCTCTGTAGTGGAGACGAAGCGTGGCCTGCGAGTTTGACCCGCTGAACATGTTTCACATGTCTTCACGTAATCCGGCGACCCACATGTACATGTGGGTCCAACAGAAGGCCTGAGAGACCGACAGGAAGGTCTTCTCGCGACCCAAGTGGCCGCTGGAGGGTGCGTCATGTGCCTTCCTGAGGATGTCGAACTTCTGATCCTCGTCGTTGAATACGACCACTCTTGAAGGTTCCTTGGGCTCCACCGGTAATAGAGGAGGCCATCCTTCAACTCATATCGGTGGATCGGGGAGCGCTGTCGCGACGAAAGCCAGTCGGACTTCGCGTTCGTTCCTGGTGCGAGGGAGTTTGACGATAGGCGCGACAGCCTCATCGTCCCGATACGCCACGCGTATCCGATTATATAGATCCGTTGTCACCCGCGTGATGTGGGCCAACGCGTAGTCAGGACACCGCGAGATGGCGCCCGCGAGCACGTTGAGCTTGCCCTGCTTTTACTCGACGCGGAAATTGTACCCCGCGAAGAAGGACAGCCAACTCGCCATCCGTTGGGAAAGGTGAGGCGAGTTAGTCGCCGTCCTCAAGGACGCGTGGTCTGTGTAGAACACGAAGGGCCTCGAGCCCAGAAGGTGAACACGAAACTTCACAAGGGCATATTCCATTGCCAGGAGCTCCTTGTCGTGGACAGGGTAGTTCCGCTCGGCGGCTTTGAGCTGCCTGGTCTGGAGCGAGATGACTCGTTCGTGTCCAGCCGTGTCGGCCTGCAGCAATGCACATCCGATGGCGTAATCGGAGGCATCGCAGACGACGCTAAACGGCTTCGTCTCGTCCGGAGGGGCCAGGACAGGAGCCTCTTGGAGACTGACCTTGATGCTATTAAAGGCACCCTGGTGCTCTTGTTCCCAGCGCCAGTCGTCGGCCTTCTGAAGGAGGCCCGACAAGGGCTTAGCGTACCCTGCGCTGTACTTGTGAAAGTAGTTGGCCAATCCCAACCACTTTTGAAGATCCTTCTGGGATCGGGGCGTTGGCCATGCTGCTATGGACTTGACTTTGTCTGGGCAGCCCGAACGCTCACGTTGCTTACGAAGCAACCGAGAGCCTTAATCTCTGGTGACGCGAAGACGCACTTGGCGATGTTGGCGTAGAGCTTGTTCTCTCGCATCACGTCCAACACTCGACGGAGGTGCCCCCAATGCACCTCCTTGGTCGTCTTGCCTCCCTCGACACGGCTATGGACGAAGATGCCGTCGAAGTACGTTAGTATGAAGGTGCGCAATAGACTGAACAGTTGCGTCACCACGCGGTTGAAGTCGCCGAGACGTTAGACAAGCCCTGCTGCATGACGAGCCACGCCCAAAGCATGTCGCTTGGAGTGCTTTCCGCGGTGAGTGGGATGTCACTCTCTCGCATCAGGATCTGGTAGTATCCGTCTACCAAATCCAGCGCACTGTACAGTACGCTTTCGGCCATGTAGCTCAACAACACATCCTCTCGTGGGATTCGTGTCTGGCCCGGCGCCGTCACGTTGTTTAGCTTGTTATAAGCGTGAACTAGATGCCACTTCCCGCTCGGCTTCCGAACGCAGAAAGTTGGCGTCGAGTGCGCGAGTGCGGGTACTTTGACTCCCGCATCATGCCTGCCTTCGCTTTCACAGCGAAGAAGGCATCGATGACCGCGCACTGCTCGCGTGGAAGAGGCCATTGTCTCGTGACACAGTACTTTGTGCCAGGCACGAGATCGATCTCATGCCGTACACCTCGATCTGGTGGGAGTTGGGTTGGTGGGTGTTTGTTCACTACGTCCGCATACTCCGTCACCAAAGGATACACCGAATCCGTGGGGTTCTTAAGGATCTCAGAACCCAAGCGTGTCTGGCGCTGCTTGTTCAAGTCTTCCAGGACGTTTTCGTCCAAGACAGAGGAGGAGTTCAGCTCCTCCCGAGTGGTCTCAGGTCTTATGAGCACCATCTCGGCAACCTCCCCAGCCTTGAGGTTGGCCAGGAAAGACTCAGCCGTCATTTCCTCGAGGTTCAGTATCTCTGCAGCCTCTGGCAGCGGTTTCAAGTAGACACCAGATGACTTGACGAATAAACCGGTCTAGCCATCGAAGATGTGATAACACTCTTCCACCGGCCGTGTCGGAGGAACCCGGGCCTTGGGCTGCGAGTCGCTTGAAGCGACGTTGATCTGAACGAGGTTCAGATCCGACTCTCGGCGGCGACCGTGGCGTGGAACTGCGTAACCCGCGTCTGGAGATGCCATAGCGCCGACATCCGAAGCACTCGAGGCCTCGTGTGGTATTGTGTTACCCACCCAGGAAGCGCGCCCTACGTCTTCCGCTTCAGTTACGGTCTGGGCGACCTCGTGTGGCACTGTGTTACCCACACAGGAAGCGTATCTGACGTCTTCCTTTTCAGCTAAGGTCTAAGCGACCGTGTGTGCAGCTTATTTACCCACCTTGTACACGCTATTACCAGCGTTCGTGACAGCTGCAGCTGTCTGCGGATCTTTGTTACCCGATTGTGGACCAAAGTTACCCACTTCGCCAGCGCCTCCTAGCGCCGCCACCATCGAAGCGTTCTCGGAGTCGTCATATACTTCGACGACGCCCAAGCATCTGCTGGATGCGTCGGTACCCTGGCAGCCCTTGAGGGCGCCCCGGGTCCTGACAGAGGTGGTAACATGACTCACCAATGTTCTGTCGGACGTCGCAGGGCGGCTGGCACCGATAGTCTTGCCTCGCCAGTCGATCCAGGGCTCGTGCTTCTCAAGCCAGGGCATGCCCAGAATCATTTCGAAGGGATCCATGTCGAGAGCAGTAAACTGTACTAGGCTGTCAACGTTTTCAAACTTGACTTTCAGATCCACTGGACTTTTGGGATAGTGACGACCTTCCCGTCGGCCAGTCGTACTGACACCGTCCCGTTGTCATTGCCTTCTCTCAAAGCATCGGACAGCTTGTTGCTATTACGAGCAACCGTCTGGCAGCGTGCAAAGTTCTCGTCGCCCCAGAATCGATTAAGATTAAAAAGGGGTGATCGTATCCCCGTACATATCCGGATACTACGAGCAACCCGTCGCCGCTCTTCGCCGATTCGAGAGTGCGAAGACTCTCAGGGGCTAAGTCCCCGTGGTACGCGCCACCCGCGCAGCCCTCATAGAGACTTAGCTCTTCCCTAGTAGGGCGCCCCGCCCCTACTGGTCTCCGGCGCTCCCCATGTCCCCGGGATCCTGGCTTCTGCCAGAGACCCTTGAGAACGGGCTTGGGGAAAGTCCGCCTGCGGTGTCTCTCCGCGGGGTAGTCGCTTTGGAGTGGCCCAGCTTCCCGCAGCCGAAGCAGCGAATGTGGCGCTGTTCGGCGGACCCGAGCTCCATGGGAACTGATCCGGTGTGGTTTGCTCGACCGGAATTCGACAAATAATTCCCTGGTCATGCTGAGGCTGGTGTGCACGCCTGTCGATCGCTACATTTCTCCTGAAGAGCCACTTGAATCGCCTCTTCAAAGGTGCTTGACTGCACCCAGAACAGCTGAGTGCGCGATGGGCCCACACGAAGGCCGTCCATGAAAACAGTCATCTTGACGTGTTCGTTGAGTGGATTTCCCACTAGGGACGCCGTGAGCTCCCGTATACTCTTATGGACGTACTCGTGCAGCTCTCGCCTTCCTTTCTTGCATGAGAGGAAGTGCGAGGGCCGGCGGTACTCGTAGTTTGCCGGGAGGAACGCGGCTCGGAGCTGTTCGCACAGCTGAGCCCAGGAAGTGAAACATTCAGAGGGTGTTGCCGCCCGCGTGTACACCCAACTCTTAGCACCCCCGCTTAGGTTGGAGAGTGCAAAAGCAACGCGGAGCTGCTCGGTCGAGGTCAGAGCCGCGTCCATCGCGAGCTCTACCTCTCGAGCCGAAAAGTGAAGGTTATCACCTTGCTTTCCTTCGTAAGGCTTAACCTTCGGCCGTATTAACTTCAGGTGTGGCGGGTTTGTTTCCGCCGCCTGAGCCTGCAGGTTTCCGCACATGTGCGATGAGCCCCTGCTCGTAAGCTTCAAACGCATTGACCCGCTCGAGCTGCTCGGCCGGTGTTGACGCCGCCAGGCTGTGTAGGGCCTCCATCCCGGAGATGCCAGCCATCTTCCGAACCGACTCGAAATGTGAGTCGTTCAGATGGGAGAAGTCGCTCCTATCCATGGCCACGAGCTTCAGAGAGGTTCAGGTAGTCTACCCGCGTTGGCGTGGATTGACCACAAGTGCTACCAAGTGTGACGGGGTCACACAGCAGAGGAAGTCGGCTTCCGAGAGTATACAAACTCTCAGTGAACAGCAATTCACAGGTCCCCTTTGCCTAAGGAAGCGACGTGACCACCGTAAGGTAAGCTGTAAGCTGAATACATTTAAAGGTAGGCTAAGCTTGAGTTTATTTACAAATTATAAGTCACTTATAGAAACGCAAATGCCATCAGCCAATGGTTGGCCTCGGACGACTCTAATGACCATGTACTGTACCGGATATCCCGAAGTGTGACGTGTCACACTTCATGTTACATAGGGTACACTTGGGGTACGTACCCGTTACAGATATCTGTACAATTTTAGTAAAGTAGTATGTGTTCGTCTACAGGCATTTGAAGTTTACATGTATAGCTCAAACCCGAGAACAAAAAATGATGGCTTTTTTGGAAATGGCCTTATTTATTAATAGAAATGGCTCTTTATATTAATAGACTGTCCCATGCAACTACTGTAGTGTTCCGGTAATACTGACACTGTACATATAAAACCCGGCTTTGTCCACTTCATTTAAATGCATTCTGCAACATTATTTGTGTTCTTTTTTTTCTTTTTTGCTCAGCAAAATACAAGTGTGTCACAAAAGTTCACAATTAACAACGACAGTCGCAAAAGCTCTACTTACGAAGAAGACGCGTGCAAGCTCCAGACTTTCCAGCAGTCGGCTTCTGTGCGGTCGTTTCCGCGTTACAACTTCTCTCGGTCGGACTCGTAGGCGTGTTGCTGCTTGTCGAGCTCGTCTCGTCGCTATTCTCAGTAGCAGAGGCAGCAGCATCTCCATCTGCTGTAGTTTCAGCGTCGCCAGGATTCGCCGTTTGAGCGTCACTGCTCGCGGTCTGGGTAGCGCTGTCTGACCCTCTCGAGGCTTCCGTCTGCGAGCTGCTGATCTGCAGAGTCGCTCGTGGTGTCGGTGGTGCTGCTAGCAGCCGTCGGAGGCTCCTTCTCCAGACTACTCTCGCCCTGGACGCTCGCGTCCTTAGGACTACTACTCGACGTGTCCGAGGTCGCCGTGGATGCTCCCCATCCAGCAGCAATCCCGTCGTACGCGCGTTTTAGCACTAGCCCTGTCCCCTTGCCATTGGGTTGGTACCAAGGGAGAGGAGACGAGTTCTCCAGCCACGTGTACGAGTCATCGAAGTCTCAGATCGTCACACCGACACAATCTTTCACCTGCTGACACGCAGAGATGACGTTGATGTAGACTTGGACCTGCTGCTCTTGTTCATCCTCTGACGGCGTGGGAGAGCTCGTCTTGACGTCAAGCTCTGTATAGGCTACCTCCAGTCCTAGACCTGATCTGCAGTGTAGAAATGTGGAGTGAAGCTTCATCAAAAGGCGACATTACGATTATTATACAGTCGTGCACCTCCAATTCGGCAGGGCGGACCATATCAAGAGTGCCAGGGCATAAGTGCACAACGTAAAGCAAAAAACAAACGCAAATCCAGTACACTGATATTTGATTTGTTAATTCAGTACAAAATTTACGTTTAGGTTTGAGACGATGCCTGTGTGGCACCAACCGTTTCTAATAGTATTTGCAGATATGTTGTTCCAGCCTTCAGACAACCACTTCATGGCGGAGTAAACGTCGACCGGCGTGCAAGGAACACCCTTGTAGAACAGGTCCAGCTCCGCGGCTTGCTTCTTGTTCTGGTACTCATTCTTCAGGCACTTAATGATGCCCTGGTCCATGGGCTGCAGTACGGCAGTTGTATTAGGCGGGAGCTTGCGAATAGCAACATTGGATAGCTCAATAGAAGCGTCGTTGTGCGACGAAGCATTGTCAACAAGTAGTAGTACTTGTCGTTCTTCCAGCTGCATACGTTCATTTAGCGCCAAGAGCCAATCACAGTACTTTACCGTATTCATCCACGCCTTCGCCGTATTTGTGTAGGTAGCTCCAATTTCGACTAGAAGGTCGCGATTTTTTAGGGGGCGGGCACTTTAGACCGACCAATGAAGTGCAGCGGAAGCTGCTCCGTGCCATCGTCGTTGGTGGCAACGCACACGGTGATCCGGTGCTTGCTCTGCTTCCTCCTCTTCTCTTTTTTTGTTCACTGTTAGTGATCCTCGCGGTTCCCGGCGGTAGAAGAATGCGGTCTCGTCCATATTGAAGACGTCCCGGGGGTGGTATTCTGAAACAAGTGCTCGAAGATCTTTAAGCCCCTCTTCCACTGCTGCGTCGTCCACGGAGGCCCCCTCCCCATGTCGTAGCGAAAACCACAGCCCTGTGCGCTGCTGGAAGCGGTACAGCCACCCTCGACTAGGTGCATTGCCTCCGGGTAACTGTACTCCTTCACGCTTTGCAATCATTAGTACCGTAGAGCCTTGAATAGCTGCGTTTCCGTGCCAAGTCTTGAACTCGTCAATCTTCTGCATAATCTTGGTGTCAGACGCGCGAATTGCGGGCGCGCAATAGCTCTTCCGGTCGTGATAGGCATCTGGCAAGGCGGCAATGTCCGCCGACCGCTCAATAATACTCTGGACGGTAGTGCGCTTTACTGCTTGGGGGGTCTTAAAGCGCTCCGTTGCCCAACGAGCAAGTTCGGAGTGAGAGCATGCAGGATCTGACTTGTGCTTCTCGCACAAAGACTGCTTTTGTGCTAGAGTTAGGGACATGTAGGAGGAAGGGCGATATCCCATATTCTTTGGCGGTAAAAATCAAAGTGTGTGTTTGTATGAAGACGTCCGATCCAAAATTTAAAATCAGATCGATGCGGCGTGTCATCCCTCCGCGAGGAGGGGAAAACCGTTGAGGTTAATTGCTAGGGTGGTGATGGGCAAAGGTAATTGCGCATCCGATTCGCGTAATCATCAAATCTGGCAGGGTATCGACTGATACCGGTGCCGAATTGGAGGTGCACGACTGTACCGGTAGCCGGTTGTACCGGCTTGGTACCGGGCCGGTACCAAGCTTATCATAGCTTAGGGAACGTTTTACTGTACATGTTCAGTGTAGATAGTTGAGGTATGCAGAAGTCCCCCTCAATAAACGTAGGTGGTTTGATAAATTTGCATAGGTCAATCAATGTGATCTGGTGATTTGTTTTTATCCCTCAAATCCTTGTGATCCAATATCAAGGGATATATGAAGTGCATGAAACGCATATTATTATGGACCTCTGTACTCGTGGCGTAAATTTCTTAGCAAAGAGTATCCCATATCCGGTTACAGTACTACACCCCGTTTTCGCGGGGGTGGACCATATAGGATTTGCAAATAAATCAGACTTTAGCTGACAAATAAATGTTTATTTGGATCAAGAGTCATTTCATCCGGAAGTTTATCAAAGGTCTAAGGGCGCACAAACGGGGTGCAGTACTGTACTAACATTTACTGTTCCGGAGACTTCAACTGATCATTTACTGTTATTTTTGTTCCTTACAGAAAGTAGTGGACCAATTCAATTTTAGGGACTCAAATTTAAATCGTCTTAAAAAAAGCTAGTTTTGATAAATTCGGCAACCAATTAGAAGCGTGGTTTATATTTGCTAGTCAGAGTTACTCAACATCATCATCCAGGGCACCGTCTGCAGCTTGAATACTTCGAAGTATTATACATCTCAGCATACTACCTGTAAACTGAAGTATTATTCATGACATGTATTATTAATACATTGTAATAACACGGCTTCTCACACGCAGTAATTTCTGTACATAGCACATTCCTCCATGGTAAACACTCTTGGCACCAAGAATCGATGGAAAGAATTCACCCCAATGACATGCACTCAGGCACCGTAACAACGCATGCTCGAGCTCCATTTTGGGCTCACATTTGTCAAAGGCACAAAACAAATAATAAAACAAGCAGCAAGTAATTTGTGAAAATGTACATGTTCACTTGTGATTGACTGTCACCCATATTGCATAAGATACACTGAATTAGGACGATGTTTATCCTCAAAAATTCTACGCAAGCATTGCGTCTCTACAGTCGCCGTGAAAAATGCGTCCTACTGTAAGATTGTAAGGATACTAATTACCATAAATTATAGTACACTCCAGAAGCTAAACATAATTTTTACCCTTTATCACATTACATGTACACGTAGTATGACCTTCACGCAGAATTTCACTGACGTAGTAAGTTTTTTTGCTGTAATATAACGTGAATGGATCAGACAAATTCTGAAAACACTGATAACTTAAAACGGATACGCCTTCTTCAGTCTACTCGTAAATATGTCATCCTTCAATGGCATGACAGCCTTCGTGAAAGCCCAGCTGACGTCGAAATCGGCCTCACTCAAAGCATTTCGTGCCTCCTCCGACAGCTGCTCCCACGTAATAAGATCCTGCGTTTCGCCGGATTTTTCTGTAAGTTGAAGTCCCTGCTTGCTGCCCCAGAAACTCCAGTACCAGTCCAATTTCACTGTAGTGCCATCAACAACATACTTCGACTTCGGAGGCGAGCGCTTCATGTAACCTACCCCGGAAGACATGGACACGCCGAGGATGGTCGAGTTGTCTGGGTTCGGATTGTTTGTCCAGACGATAGCGTACGACCAGTAATGACGATGGCCAAATCGATATTTGTCGACGTATTGTCGGCTCTTGGGAAAGTACCAGGCGTACATGATGGCCCACTTACCCTTGTACCAGTCGGAGCGCGAGTAAACTTGTGAGCCTAAAGCAGAACCCTTGCAGTCTCCGTTGGGCCACCCGGCCCACTTCAAACCAGCGCTGATTGAGCCATCTTCTTGTACCGCAGGGTACGGGTGGCAGCCGTACGAGATATGGAGCTGAGGTTTGTACTTGACAGCAGACTTCTGCGACTCCATTGTTGGTTCAGGCTGGGCGAACGGCTGGACTGCGTCATGGTCGATCATGACGACATCGGCTGTAACAGTAGCCAGCGAGGCGACGACACCAAAAAGAAGAGCACGGAGGTTCATCAAGAGATCCTTGATCTGCGGTGGGTGCGATGTTTTTAGAAATGAGCAATGAGCTCCACGGCGAAGACTCTCCAGTCTGGAGTCCGGGGGAGACTGAGCGTGACCTCCAACAGATCGTGAACATGCATCTGACTGTAGTACATGTACCGGTACCGGTACACCGCACGATACCTACTTCGGGATTTGCGCATGAATGTCTGCCATTGGTCAATTTAACGTGCTTTGAATTGATGGACGACTGACATAAAACTAATTATTAAATGCAGTCCAAGTTTTTCCACGGCCACTTCGTAGTCGTAAGCTACACATAATATGTGTCAACAAGTGTATAATATACACTTGTTGACAACATTTTGAGTTTACAAGTTGTTGTCCTCAAAACTTCGTATCAGGTTTGTCCTTTGAGCAATATCAAGTTTACTCCATAGTAATATTCGGAAACGAACTTGGTGGCCCTCAATTATATCATGTACGACAGAATATAAGGTTTCTCAACATGAAGTACAGGTTTTCAAAATAATCTTGCAGCTGGCGTTGATTACTAGAGTTTGTAAACATTAATTTCTACTGTACAGTAGAAATGAAAGTCGACGCCATCCACCAAGACTCAGTCACTTCGCAATTAGCCCTCAGTGATCCCGCCTCAGCTGTGAAACATCTCAACTTGGCCGGACTGTTTATAATTATTGCTGCTGTTCTGCTGGCAAAGGTTGAACGAGCTATATGCCTCGAGCTGGCACGGACTACTCAAGTCCTTACCGTTCCTTCGCTAACCAACATAACGGTATCACTCCTATGAGGGTACTAGGACGGTCCGATGTTAACGACGAAGAGAGAGGCTTTTGGGATGACATAGTATCGAAACTTGCGCCCAAGATCAAGGGTCGAGCATCACAACCGGGTCAAGCAGCCCGTAGTAGATCAAATGAAGGTATATGAGTCTTAAGCGGCCGAAATGATGAAGCTTGGACATATTCAAAGTACCTTGGCAAGCTCAAATCTCGACAATCTGATGAATCAAATCAAACTTTTCAATTCCAAGAATTCCGAGATAAAGGTATCACTGGTTGGCACACTAGCCACCAAATATGGAGATGGAGCTGTAGCGATGGCGCTCGCGGCAGCTCAGAAGAGTGCACCATCAAAGTCAATTGCAGACCAGTTCCGAGCTCTACGGAATGAACAATTGAAGATGTGGAAAAGTGGAGGCAAATCTCTTGACAGTGTCTCCACGTGACTGAACTTTCGCAAAAACTTGGATCTCAGTGAAAATTCCATCTTCTGAACAGCTACGCTAGCCTCGTCAAGGCATCTGATGATACACTTCTCCGTGCCTTCATTAAGGGTGTTGGAGGTGAATAGAATATAGGGCCCGTGCTATACACTGCAAGGCGAAATCCTTCCACGCGGACGATAGCCAGTAATTGGGAACCTTTTTTATCACTAAGTGGACGAGTGAAGGTCAATTGCCGAAAAATATTCATCAGTGGCTGAAGCTCCACGGTAACGAGGACGACGCGTTCAGTGCTGATAACTTAAACAAAATCATGACGTACGTGAAGAAATTTGATGAGAAGTATCCGCGCCAACAAAAACCAGCGATCGATCTGTATACGAGTGCTTTTGAAGACACTGCTGTGTTGACGAAGCTCAATGTGGCAGTGGAAAACCCAGCCACTAGAGATGTAGCGAAGAAGCTGCAGGCGTAGCAGTTGAAGGGTTGGATTAACAGCGAAAAGTCTGTTGACGATGTGCTCACAAAACTCAAGATTAACATAAAAGAACCCTCATCGATTATCAGCCAGAAGATTGACGTGATTGAAGAGCTAGCTCGTTAAGGTGATGGGTGCTAATCCAAGTGTGGTCAAGACGCTGACTGAGACGGTTGGTGGTAAGAGAATGCTTGCGAAGATTCTGGAGAGCACGGGAGCTACCACGTTGCAGAAGAAGCAATTTGCGTCGTGGATGGATGATGGCGTTTCACCGAAGGACCTTATGACGAAGATCTACAAGGAGAGTGCTGCCTCGGCTTCTGTTGAGGAGAACAAGGCTGCCCATAAGCTCACGGCGTTCTAACGAAGTCAGAAAGCGGGTGATTGAGCAAAGTCATTGTTCTCAGGTAGCTGATCACCTGCGTAGTTTACCAATCTACTTATTGAAAAGCAATTCAGTACACAATGCAATGATGCCGATCCCGTGTTGGGAGCGGTGTGTCACCAGAGAGGACATGGGACGTAGCGGATGCACAGCTACGTGTTGACTAACGCTGGCAAGTCACAAGACGACCACCGTGGACCAAAGGAGTCTTATTGCCGCGGCAGACATCGTCCCGAAATTGACCTACATCGCGCAGCATGCCTGGCCAGCGGTGGCCACAATTAACAGGTTCGCGAAGAAAATTCGCAACTACGTGTGGCATGCAGATTTTGCGGAGGAGGCGCATGGCACACGTGCTTGGCTGGACGCGGACTTGGCTGCGCTCGACCGGACCAGTGGAGGTCTTGGGGTACCCAATTTGCGGGCGGAGGTGCTTGCGATGGCGGCATCTACAGTAGCGAGATGGGCGTCTACCGGCACTCGGCTGCTACACATCGCTGGAGATGTGCTACATGGAAAGGGATCGACGCGGCAGCCCCCCAAGGTTTGGATTACCCCCAACGCTCTAAGCCCGACCCCAGGCGGGTCCAGGGTGCTATCTTCAATGTAGAGCATAGGGCGGCAATTGGTGACTGCTGCGGCGGCTCGCAGCTCCACCCCGAGAGAGCCTGTATCGTGACCGCACTACGCACCCTGGCGCTTGACTTTGGACTACTCACTATCACGTGGGAGCTCGATGCTTACCGGGTGGATGGCTCGGCTCAGTCTACCGGACCGCCTCAGCCACGCTGGAACAGTCCGAAGGCGCTCAACGCTTGGAATGGCTGCCAAAAGCGGGTCTTGCCGACCTACACCTCCATCACGAAGGCGGAGAGCTACTACCGGCTGCCCATGCGATACCCAGAGCGCCTGCGCGCGGACAGATAGCTGACGTCATGTCATGGACGCTCGAGAATTATGGTGTACTGTGGGTCCACCCTACCAAGCCACGATGGAGGGGGGGCGAGGGGCGTATCGGGCTCCGGGACTTCCTAGTGGTGCTTATCACCAACTTCCCGACGATACTGGCGCAGCGAGAGGAGAGTCACGAGGTCCGGATGGCGGCTAGCCCACGGGATCACCCGATCACGGCGACAGTTAGCACTCACGGCCAGCTAGTCATCAGTACCAGAGCCGCAGGCCCAGCCTGCAGAATTCAAGTGGACAGTCAGCCCGCCATGGTCTCGCAGTTACAGCGGGTTGCGCAACCGGACGTGCACATACTCAACGTTCATCCACACATCCATCTCTCGCGCAGGGTCAGCCTCTGGGCAGCGATCCGCAGGAGGCGGCTTCCCAGGCGACACTACAAGGCCTATGTGCAGCGAGCGGCCAGCAGCAGGGTCCGCTCGGTGGAAAAGCTGAGGGCGAAGCAATGGACGGAAAACAGTACGCATGCTGCGACGGGCTTACCCGCGCTGGAGTGGAAGCGCATCCGTCGCATCCTTGGGCTTGGCCCCTGGGGAGAGCAGATCATCTATCGGCTCAAAGCTCGGGCCTTCTCCTTGTACGACGTCCGGAATGGGCGTTTGGGGTGCCCACATCCTCACTGCTGCCATGAAGCGGATGTCGACCTAGTCCACATTTTCTGGACTTGCCCGGCTGCGCGCTCCCTGCGAGGAACATTCTCAACCCCCTGGACGCGGCTCGGTCTCAACGAGAGCGATGTGGAAAAGGCTTGCTTTGGCCTGGAACTACCAGTCGTGCCGGACGCCGTGTGGGAAGCGGTTGCACACCACAAGCCTGTCAAGGGAGACAAGACTGCGGACTTGGAGGAGGCCGTCACTGCCTTGGCAGAGGGGTGTTGGCGACTCGGGGCAGCGCTATACTTTCATGCCGTTTGGCGATGGAGGGTGTAGTGCTTTGATGAAACCAACGACGTGACAGCTGCCCGCCATCGACTTTTGCTTGCCAACCGCTTACGCCACGGCTACAGGAACATGCACTTGTATGTGCCGCCGTCCGGACGTATGCGAGAGCTGGCGGCAGCTGCAGGGATTGTTACCAGGGCTCTATGGAGTTCGTGGCGTGGTTCGCATCAAGTGGTGCAGCCTGACGTTCCGGCGTGCAGATACCTTCTCTTCTTTGATGGGGGCTCGAGAGGCAACCCAGGTCCAGGCGGCTCAGGAGCTGTTGTTGTACGGTTAACGACGGATGGAGGTCCGTACCAGATCGTCTGGGCTGGAAGTATGTCCTATGCTGCTAGCACAACGACCAACAACGTGGCCGAAAAACATGGGCTTGCTCGTTGGGATCAAGGCCTGCAAGCAGTACGGCTTCACGCCACTGCACGTGGTGGGCGACAGCGCGATGATCATTACGCAGCCACCGGAAACCGCCGCGCGCACGACATTTACGGCCGCTGTATTGGCGCTGCCGACGATCGCTTGCCGGCCTCCAGGTGCAGACATGGCAGCACCACTTGAGGGCGCACAACAAGATGGCTGATCTGCTGGCGAATCGAGCGATGGATTCACTGCGGAGTACTCAACTAAGGCTGGACATGGCTCTGCTGGCACGCCGAAATGGCGCGCGCTAGTGAATCTTGCGGGTGGAGACATAAGCCACTGGATCTTGAACAACACGGAGGTGAATTCCCCGGGAGCCACAACTGCCACACTTTAGGGCATGGCGGCAGCATCGGGGAATGGTTATTAGGCCACTGCCGGTGCACAGCTGTAGGATAATTGAGAGGCAGCCTACAGGACGGACATAGGAAGTCGTTAGTGACTAGAACTAAGTGACATCAATGTACCTCACTGAGAAACGAAACGAAACGAATGATGCCGATCCATCGGTGAAAAAAAAGGTGGCCACGGGTTGTTCTCGCATGCATACAGCTGATTATATAGTGGCAGGGATCCTAAAAAAGCAAATATTGATTAATATTTCATTAACACATTTAGAAATTAATCTCAAATCTACTCTATCCAGGTCGGTCATTCCGTACCAACTACCCAGCAGAACGGAGACATAGCACGGTAATTAACATGCTGTCGCCGATTACGCCCTTCGGTGCAAGATGTTTAAGCTGTAGTGTGACGGGGTCACACAGCACCTTGCGCTAGAGGACGTTAGCTTCCGAGAGTATACAAACTCTCAGTGAACGGCAGTTCACAGGTCCCCTCTTTATCTATTTAAGGTAGAATGTAAACTGAGTATATTTATAGGTAGATAAAGCTTGGGTTTAATACAAACTATAAGTCACCTATAGAAATGCAATGTCACCAGCCAATGGTTGGCTTAGGACGACCTTGGTACCTTGTACCAAATATCCCGGAGTGTGACGTGTCACACTTCATGTAACTAGGGGTACACTTAGGGCTACGTACCCCGTTACATCCTCCCCCACTTAGGTTCGGTTTACCGACCAATCAGAATGAAGAAATGTTCGTCACAAACTTTCATTCTCAAAGTCGAAAACCATCGACTTGGCCGCGCGAGCGCGGCGGAGGCTCACTTCACAGTTAGAGCCTCGAGTAGCAGTCCGTGCGCTCTTCATCTTGGTCTCCACTTCGACCGTTAACCATGCTTCGTGGCACTGCAAAGAGCGGTGCGAAGACACGCTCCAAGGCTGCGGCCGGTAAGGCGCAAGCCAAGAGCACTAAGCCTCACGGCAAAGGCTTGGCACTCAAGGAGGCTACTCAGGTGGTCTCCGAGGCGATCGATTCCTCGGGTGACGCGGCTGTGGGCAAGCGAACAAGCAAGCGCCGCAGTCCGTCGCCCTCGGCCTCAGACAATCGTCCGAACCCTCGGTTCGTGGAACGTGAGCTCAACTCTGGCAGTGAGGACGAAGCCGAGTCCGAGAGCACGCACGATGCTCCTGTGGGCTCTGCGGGGGGGCACAGCCCAGTGCCCAGCGAGCACAAGGACGACAGCGTGCAGCCGCTCGCTAGTGATCAAGGTGATCACGGTCCCAGAACGTCTGTGTGCTCTGCGAGTCCGGCCGTCAAGGCTAAGGGCACTCCCAAAGCCGGTGGCGATGAGAAAGAGAAACCTCGCAAACGTCTCTCACTTGCCGAGGGTATTGCGCGTGCTAAGGCCTCTAAAGCCGAAGGGGCCAAGCCATCTAAGAAGCGTACAGCTTCTAAGTCTTCACTCCGCGAGGAGACTCAACACTCCTGTCAGAGTATATTCGACTCTCTCGGATGAAGAGGAGGAGAAGGAGGAGGAGGAGGAGGAGGAGGAGGAGGAGGAGAAGGGTGCTATCGCTGAGCCCCGGGAGGTCTCGAATGACCTCGACCAGCAGCAGGAGGACTTCCAAGCTTCCCGGCGTGTGCGTGGGGGTTCGGTGGTGGCACCCGTCAGCCAGGGAGCTGCCATCAACTCGCGAGGGTATTGGCCTCCCGAGGAGAGCTCTGGGGCGGACCTCTTCTTAGATCTTCTCGTCGCTCCTCGTGGCCTTGTGGGCGGCCACACTTCTAGGGACATCTACGAACGTACCCTTGTTCAGAAAGAACAGTTGTTCGTTGACAACATGGAGGCTGCTCGGTGTGTGCTTCTCGCGCCACATCGCATCCCTCTCAAGGACTTCACGACTTGTCGCAAAAATCCCGAGACCCGGGGTGGTCTCTATCCTCGTTGGGGATATCCCTGGGTTCTGCCCGAGAACTGTCCCGCCTGGAGTTCTTGTGAGGACATGTTCTGCCCGAGAACTGTCCCGCCTGGAGTTCTTGTGAGGACATGTTCTGGGCTTGGGTTGAGCATCTCAAGTACTCATTCACGTAGTTACGGGAGCTATACGAAGATCAGCTGCTGTCCCGCATCCTGAACCAGCGTAATCTTCGTGTGAGGTTTGCCCACATGGTCAGCAAGCGCATGCTGCCAAGGGACATCCTGAAGCGCGCGGCTTACAGCGCTCATGATGAGCGCGAGTACGGAGTGTTTTCAACGTCCGCACTCCGTTCGGGCAAGAAGCCCCGGACTACCTACGAAGCTGCCGCCGCTTCTGCTCCTAGATTGCGACAGCCTTCGGGCAGTTAATCAGGAGTCGTTCAATCGGCTCCCACGAATTATCGGAGTGGGCATAACACCTGCACTTCACGAGGAGCTTTCGCTTACTGCGACGCCGCTGCTCCTGGAGGATCCGCTCCACGTGGAAGTGGACTTCTTCATTCCGGTCAAGCAGGGGCGGAGGTGCCCACGTATGATTATGAGTACTCGGCGACTTCTGAGCGCGTCTCTCGTCCGAGTGCTTCTCCTGCGGGTCCGACACAGGGCCGTGAGGTTGACCGCCTCCGTCAACGTGTTCTCGTGCTTGCGATTGCACTTGGCCTTGGGGCTGGTGGTGGTGCTGCCGCCCAGGCCGGGAAACAGGGCGAGCTCGCTCGTCTAGCGGGCCGCCTGGACCTGTTGGAGCGAGAGGTCGCGAGCCTGCACCTGCGGGTAGATCGCCGGGCCTCTTCGTCCGATCTGGACGAGGCCTTTCGCATGATTCGACGGATCGAGGCTCTGTTGCCACGTCCGGAGCCGCCTTCGACGCACTCCCAAGCGTTCGCGTATGGTGCGTACCCGGCGTACCCAGCGTACTCGGCGTATGGCGCCGGGGTCCGTTCGTACGAAGCCCCTCTGGCGTACGGTCTTGACCGCAGCCTTGCCGTTCCGACCGAGGCTTGGGTGCCTGTTCCGACGCCCTCGTCGACGTATGTGACCGGCCCTCGCTTCGAGGAGATGGGTCAAGGGGGACAGCGAGTCAGCAACCCCCTGCGGGTCAAAGTACCGCTTAAGACGTCCAAGATAGAACGTCGGGTGCGTCGTCATTGACTTTGGCAGGTCGATGGTGTACGACACACCATGTCTGGCCAGGACTGCAGATGGTTCGATGAAGCGGTGCTTCATCATCTGCCGACAGAGCTGACAGTGTCAAGAGGTAGGCTCCTCATGTCTAGCAACACTAAGTCTCCCACCTTAAATGCACTTAAGTTTCCTCTTCCATGTTTGTCGGAGTACTCCTTTTGTTTATCCTGGGCCGCTTCCATGGCATCGCGGACCCTGCTGACAACGCTCAGCTTGGTATCCATAAAGGATTCCACTTATTTCCGCAGCGAAACTGGTCTCACATCCGAGACCTGGGAGGAAAGGGCTTTCCGAGCCTCTCCCCCACTTAGAATAGAGGAGTCAGTGTCTCCTCGAAGAGTGAGTGGTACTCTGGGGTGACGGAAGCCGTTCAAGTAGAACGGCGTGAGCCCCGTGGACGCGTGCACCGCGTTGTTGAGCGCAAACTCAACAACTGGAAGCTGCGTCGACCACGTACGTGGTGCTGCCGCGCACACACTGCGCAGAGTGTCCTCGAGCACTTGATTGACGCACTCTGTCTGGCCGACTGACTGCGGATGGTCCGCAGTGGACATCTGCAGACGAGTTCCCAGTAAAGGGAACAGCGTTTTCCAAAACGCAGCAGTGAACCGCGGGTCTCGGTCCGAGACAATCGTCTCCGGGAGACCGTGATAGCGGAACACGCCATCGACGAACAACCTTGCGGTTTGTTCGCCCGTAACAGTGACGGGAACTGGAGCAAGATGTACCATCTTGCTCAGCCGACACACGAACACCAAAATTCCGGTGTTGCCGTGTCCGTCGGCGGGAAGCCCAAAGATGAAGTCAAGACTCGTCGACTTCCAACAGTCAGCCGGTACGGGCAGGATCTGTAGTGGAGCCGACGAGTGCCCTGCGAGTTTGACCCGCTGACATGTTTCGCATGTCTTAACGTACCGGGCGACCCACTTGTACATGTGGGTCCGCCAGAAGGACTGAGAGATCGACAGAAAGGTCTTCTCGCGGCCCAAGTGGCCGCTGGAGGGCGCGTCGTGCGCCTCCGCAAGGATGTCGAGCTTCAGATTCTCGTCGTTGGGTACGACCACCCGTGGGGGCTCATTGGGCTCCATCCGGTAATAGAGGAGGCCATCCTTCAACTCACATCGGTGGAGCCGGGAGCGCTGTCGCGACGAAAGCCAGTCGGACTTCGCGCTCATTCCTGCCGTGAGGAACTTGACGATAGGCGCGACAGCCTCATCGACCCGATACGCCATGCGTATCCGATCATATAGATCCGTTGTCACCCGTGTGATATGGGCCAACTCATAGTCAGGACGCCGAGAGAGGGCGTCCGCAAGCACGTTGAGCTTGCCCGGCTTGTACTCGACGCGGAAGCTGAATTCCGCGAAGAAGGACAGCCACCTCGCCATTCTTTGGGTGAAGTGAGGCGAGTTAGTCGCCGTCCTCAAGGACGCGTGGTCTGTGTAGATCACGAAGGGCCTCGAGCCCAGAAGGTGAACACGAAACTTCCCAAGGGCATATTTCATTGCCAGGAGCTCCTTGTCGTGGACAGGGTAGTTCAGCTCGGCTGCTTTGAGCTGCCTGGACTGGAACGAGATGACTCGTTCGCGTCCGGCCGTCTCGGCCTGCAGCAATGCACACCCGATGTCGTAGTCGGAGGCATCGCAGACGACGCTAAACAGCTTCGTCTCGTCCGGCAAGGCCAGGCCAGGGGCCTCTTGAAAACTGGCCTTGATGCTGTCAAAGGCATCCTGGTGCTCTTGCTCCCAGTGCCAGTCGACGTCCTTTTAAAGGAGGCCCGACAAGGGCTTAGCAAAGCCCGCGTACCCTGCACTGTACTTGATAAGGTAGTGGGCCAAACCCAACTACTTTCGAAGATTTTTCTGGGATCGGGGCGTTGGCCATGCTGCTAAGGCCTTGACCTTGTCTGGGTCAGCCCGAGCACCTACGTTGCTTACGAAGCAACCGAGAACTTTAATCTCTGGTGACGCGAAAACACACTTGTTGATGTTGGCGTAGAGCTTGTTTGCTCGCAGTACGTCCAACACTCGACGGAGGTGTCCTAGATGCACCTCCATGGCCGTCTTGCCTCCCTCGGCACGGCTATGGACGAAGATGTCGTCGAAGTACGTCTGTACGAAGGTACGCAAAGGGCGGAACAATAGCGTCACCAGGTCGCCGGGGCGTTAGACAAGCCCTGCGGCATGACGAGCCGCTCCCAGAGCATGCCGCTTGGAGTTCTCACCGCGGTGAGTGGGATGTCACTCTCTCGCATCAGGATCTGGTAGTATCCGTCAACCAAATCCAGCGCACTGTACAGTACGCTACCGGCCATGTTGTTTAACAACACATCCTTTCGTGGGATTGGTGTTTGGGCCGGCACCGCTGCGTTGTTCAGCTTGTTATAAGCGTGAACCAGACGCCACTTTCCGTTCGGCTTCCGAACGCAGAAAGTTGACGTCGAGTGCGGGGATTTCAACTCCCACACCATGCCTGCCTTCGCTTTCGCGGCGAAGAAGGCATCAATGACCTCGCACTGTTCGCGCGGGAGAGGCCATTGCCTCGTGACACAGAACTTTGTGCCAGGAACGAGATCAATCTCATGCCGTACACCTCGATCTGGTGGGAGTTGGGTCGGTGGGTGTTTGTTCACCACGTCCGCATACTCCGTCACCAAAGCATACACCGAATCCGTGGGGTTCTTAAGGATCTCAGAACCCAAGCGCGTCTGACGCTGCTTGTTTAGATCTTCTAGGACGTTCTCGGCCAAGACAGAGGAGGTGTTCAGCTCCTCCCGAGCGGTCTCAGGTCTCATGAGTACCATCTCAGCAATCTCTCCAGCCTTGATATTGGTCAGGAAAGACTCAGCCGTCATTTCCTCGAGGTTCAGTATCTCTGCAACCTCGGACAACGGTTCCAAGTGGACACCAGATGCCTTGACGGGTAAACCGGTCTCGCCATCGAAGATGTGATAACACTCTTCCACCGGCCTTGTCGGAGGAGCCCGGGCCCTGGACTCCAAGTCGCTTGAAGCGACGTCGATCGGAACGAAGGTCGGATCCGACTTGTGGCGGCGGCGGCCGTCGTCGTCGACGGCGACCGTGACGTGGAGCTACCCACGTCTGGGGATGTCGGCGCTCCGACATCCGATGCACTCGAGGCCACGTGTGGTACTGTGGCACCCACACAGGAAGCGTGTTCGACGCCTTCCTCTTCAGTTAAGGTCTGGGCGACCGCGTGTGGCACTGTGTTACCCACACAGGAAGCGTATCCGACGTCTTCCTCTTCAGGTCTGGGCGACCGTGTGTGGAACTCTGTTACCCACTCTGAACACGCTGTTCTCAGTGTTCGTGACAGCTGCAGCTGTCTGCGGAACTAAGTTACCCGCTTGTGGACCTAAGTTACCCACTTGGCCAGCGCCTCCTCTGGGCGCTGCCACCATCAAAACATCCTCGGAGTCGTCATATACGTCGACGACTCCCAAGCATCTGCCAAATGCTTTGGTACCCTGGCAGCCCTTGCCGGCGCCCCGGGTCCTGACAGAGGTGGGAACATGACTCACCAATGCTCTGTCGGACTGCGCAGGGGGGCTGGCACCGATTGCCTTGCCTCGCCAGTCGATTCAGGGCTCGTGATTCTCAAGCCAGGGCATGCCCAGGATTATATCATATGGATCCATATCGAGAACAGTGAACTGTTTGAGGCTGTCAAAATCTTCAAACTTGACGGCCAGATCCACGTGGACATTGGGGACAGTGACGACCTTCCCGTCGGCCAGTCGCACTGACACCATCCTGTTGCCCTTGCTTTCTCTCAAAGCATCGGAAAACTTGTTGCTATTACGAGCAACTGTCTGGCGGCGTGCGAAATTCTTCGACGCCCCAGAATCGATCAAGATTCAAAAAGGCTGATCGTATCCCCGTACACGACCGTGTACTACGAGCAACCCGCCGCTGCTCTTCGCCGATTCGAGAGTGCGAAGACTCTCAGGGGCTAAGTCTTCGTGGTATGCGCCACCCGCGCACCCATCACGAAGACTTAGTTCTTCCCCAGTAGAGCGCCCCGCCCCTACTGGTTTCCGGCGTTCCCCTGTCCCCGGGATCTTGCCTTCTGCCAGCGATCCTTGAGGACAGCCTTGGGGAAAGACCGTCTGCGGAGTCTTTCCGCGGGACAGTTGCCCTTGAAGTGACCCATCCTCCCGCAGCCGAAGCAGCGGATGTCACGCTGTTCGGCGGACCCGAGCTCAATGGGAACTGGTCCGTTGGGGCTTGTTCGACCGGGAGCCGACAAGGAACCTCCAGGCCATGCTGAGGCCGGCGTACGCGCCTGGCGATGACCGTACTCTTCTTGAAGAGCCACTTGAATCGCCTCTTCCAGGGTGCTTGACTGCACCCGGAACAGCTGAGTGCTCGCTGGGCCCACTCGAAGGCCGTCCATGAACACAGTCATCTTGATGTGTTCGTTGAGTGGGTTTCCCACTAGGGACGCCGTGAGCTCCCGTATCTCTTGCACATACTCGTGCCGTTCGCGCCTCCCTTGTTTACACGAGAGGAAGCGCGAACGCTGGCGGTACTCGTAGCTTGCCGGGAGGAACGCGGCTCGGAGCTGTTCACACAGCTGAGCCCAGGAGGTGAAACATCCAGGGGACGTTGCTTCCCGTGTGTACACCCAACTCTTAGCCCGGCCGCTAAGGTTGGAGAGTGCAAAGGAACACGAAGTAGCTCGGTCGAGATCAGAGCCGCGTCCATCGCGAGCCCTACTTCTCGGGACCAGAAGTGAAGGCTCTCGCCTTCCTTCCCTTCATACGGCTTAACCTTCAGCCGTATTGGCTTCGGGTGAGGCGGATTTGCTTCCGCCACCGGAGCCTGCAGGCTCTCCCGCACATGCGCGATGAGGCCCTGCTCGTACGAGTCGAGCGTATTGACGCGCTCGAGCTGCTCAGCCGGTGTTGACACCACCAGGCTCTGCAGGGCCTCTATCCCGAAGATGCCTGCCATCTTCCGAACCGACTCGAACTGAGAGTCGTTCATATGGGAGAAGTCGTTCCTGTCCATGGCAACGAACTTCGGAGAGGTTCAGGTAGTCTACCCGCGGTGGCGTGGATTGACTACTAGTGCTACCAAGTGTGACGGGGTCACACAGCACCTTGTGCTAGAGGAAGTTATCTTCCGAAGAGTATACAAACTCTCAGTGAACGGCAGTTCACAGGCCCCCTCTTTATTTAAAAGAGAGCGAAGTGATCTAAATAAGGTAGATTGTAAACTGAGTATATTTATAGGTAGATAAAGTTTGGGTTTAATACAAACTATAAGTAACCTATAGAAATGCAATGTCGTTTGACCAATGGTTGGCTGTGAACGACCTCGGTACCTTGTACCAAATATCCCGGCGTATGACGTGTCATACTCCTGAAGTGTGAAGTGTCACACTTCATGTAACTAGGGGTACACTTAGGGCTACGTACCCCGTTACATCCTCCCCCACTTAGGTTCGGTTTACCGACCAATCAGAATGAAGAAATGTTCGTCACAAACTTTCATTCTCAAAGTCGAAAACCATCGACTTGGCCGCGCGAGCGCGGCGGAGGCTCACTTCACAGTTAGAGCCTCGAGTAGCAGTCCGTGCGCTCTTCATCTTGGTCTCCACTTCGACCGTTAACCATGCTTCGTGGCACTGCAAAGAGCGGTGCGAAGACACGCTCCAAGGCTGCGGCCGGTAAGGCGCAAGCCAAGAGCACTAAGCCTCACGGCAAAGGCTTGGCACTCAAGGAGGCTACTCAGGTGGCCTCCGAGGCGATCGATTCCTCGGGTGACGCGGCTGTGGGCAAGCGAACAAGCAAGCGCCGCAGTCCGTCGCCCTCGGCCTCAGGCAATCGTTCGAACCCTCGGATCGTGGAACGTGAGTTCAACTCTGGCAGTGAGGACGAAGCCGAGTCCGAGAGCACGCACGATGCTCCTGCGGCTCTGCGGGAGGGCACAGCCCGGTGCTCAGCGAGTAAAGTAACGACAGCGTCGCAGTCGCTCGCTAGTGATCGAGAGAGATCACGGGTCCCAGAACGTCTGTGTGCTCTGCCGAGTCCTGCCCGTTCAAGGGCTAAGGGCCACTCCGAAAGACTGTTGGCGATGAGAAAAGAGAATCCTCGCATACTGTCTCTCTCTCGCCGAGGGTCTTG
>NW_003303619.1:162559-187270 GCF_000142945.1 Phytophthora infestans T30-4
ACGGTGCGTACGACTCTGGTGATTTTCGGTGAGCTACTCGTCGGCTTCTGCTTTAACGGTGAGGACTACGGTGGCGACTTCGACTTCTCGCTGAGCTTCCCGCAGCTTATGATCATTATGGTGGCGCTCACGGCTCCTGCGATCCCTCTTACCTGGTACTTTATCAAGGAAGAGAAGGCCGAGCGTCTGGACTTTCGCAAGTACATTAAGGAATTCTGGGACTTGCTCTGCAAGCGTGTGGTGTACCAGGTCATCGCCCACCACTTCTTCGCCGGTATCTTTTCCGGTATTTCGTACACGGCCAGTTCTCCAGTGCAGTCGTACATGGTAGGTGTTACCCCTATCAACAACATGTTGAACGACGGAGACCCGGGGTGGTCTCTATCCTCTTTGGGGATATCCCTGGGTTATGGCCGAGAGCTGTCCCACGTGGCGTTCCTGTGAGGACATGTTCTGGGCATGGGTGGAGTCTCTTAAGTACTCATCCACGGAGTTACGGGAGCTCCATGAAGATCAGCTGCTGTCCCCCATCCTGGACCAACGTGATCTTCGTGTGACGTTTGCCCACTTGATCAACAAGCGCATGCTGGCCAAGGGACATCCTGAAGCACGCGGCTTCCAGCGCTCACGATGAGCGCGGGTACGGGATTGTATTTCATCGTCCGTACCCCGGTCGGGGCAAGAAAGTTCCGGCCTACTTACGAAGCTGCCGCCGCTTCTGTTCCCAGATTGCGACAGCCGCCGGGCAGTTAATCAGGAGCCGTTCAATCGGCTCCCACGAGTTCTCGGAGTGGGCATAACCCCTCCACTTCACGAGGAGCTGTCGCTTACCGCGACGCCGTTGCTCCTGGAGGATCCGCTCCACGTGGAAGTGGGCTTCTCCATTCCGGTCAAGCAGGGGCGGAGGTGTCCTCGTACGAGTACGAGTACTCGGCGCCTCCCGAAAGCCACTCTCATCCGAGTGCTCCGACTGCGGGTCCGACACAGGGCCCTGAGGTTGACCGTCTCCGTCAACGTGTCCTCGTGCTTGAGATCGCACTTGGCCTTAAGACTGGCGGTGATGCTGCCGCCCAGGCCAGGAATCTTTGCAAGCTCGCTCGCCTTGCGGTCCGCGTGGACCTGTTGGAGCGAGAGGTCGCGAACCTGCACCTGCGGGTGGATCGCCGGGCCTCTTCGTCCGATCTGGACGAGGCCTTTCGCATGATCCGACGGATTGAGGCTCTGTTGCCACGTCCGGAGCCGCCTTCGACGCACTCCCAGGCGTTCGCGTGTGGTGCGTACCCGGCGTACCCAGCGTACTCGGCGTATGGCGCCGGGGTCCGTTCGTACGAAGCCCCTCTGGCGTACGGTCTTGACCGCAGCCTTGCCGTTCCGACCGAGGCTTGGGTGCCTGTTCCGACGCCCTCGTCGACGTATGTGACCGGCCCTCGCTTCGAGGAGATGGGTCAAGGGGGACAGCGAGTCAGCAACCCCCTGCGGGTCAAAGTACCGCTTAAGACGTCCATGATAGAACGTCGGGTGCGTCGTCATTGATTTTGGCAGGTCGATGGTGTACGACGCACCATGTCTGGCCAGGACTGCAAGTGGTTCGATGAAGCGGTGCTTCATCATCTGCCGACAGAGCTGACAGTGTCAAGAGGTAGGCTCCTCATGTCTAGCAACACTAAGTCTCCCACCTTAAATATACTTAAGTTTCCTCTTCCATGTTTGTCGGAGTACTCCTTTTGTTTATCCTGGGCCGCTGCCATGGCGTCGCGAACCCTGCTGACAGAGCTCAGCTTGGTATCCATAAAGGATTTCACTTGTTTCCGCGGCGAAACTGGTCCCACATCCGAGACCTGGGAGGAAAGGGCTTTCCGAGCCTCTCCCCCACTTAGAATAGAGGAGTCAGTGTCTCCTCGAAGAGTGAGAGGCACTCTGGGGTGACGGAAGCCGGTCGAGTAGAACGGCGTGAGCCCCGTGGACGCGTGCACCGCGCTGTTAAGCGCAAACTCAACAACTGGAAGCTGCGTCGACCACGTACGTGGTGCTGCCGCGCACACACTGCGCAGAGTGTCCTCGAGCACTTGATTGACGCACTCTGTCTGGCCGTCTGTCTGCGGATGGTCCGCAGTGGACATCTGCAGACGAGTTCCCAGTAAAGGGAACAGCGTTTTCCAAAACGCAGCAGTGAACCGCGGGTCTCGGTCCGAGACAATCGTCTCCGGGAGACCGTGATAGCGGAACACGCCATCGACGAACAACCTTGCGGTTTGTTCGCCCGTAACAGTGACGGGAACTGGAGCAAGATGTACCATCTTGCTCAGCCGACACACGAACACCAAAATTCCGGTGTTGCCGTGTCCGTCGGCGGGAAGCCCAAAGATGAAGTCAAGACTCGTCGACTTCCAACAGTCAGCCGGTACGGGCAGGATCTGTAGTGGAGCCGACGAGTGCCCTGCGAGTTTGACCCGCTGACATGTTTCGCATGTCTTAACGTACCGGGCGACCCACTTGTACATGTGGGTCCGCCAGAAGGACTGAGAGATCGACAGAAAGGTCTTCTCGCGGCCCAAGTGGCCGCTGGAGGGCGCGTCGTGCGCCTCCGCAAGGATGTCGAGCTTCAGATTCTCGTCGTTGGGTACGACCACCCGTGGGGGCTCATTGGGCTCCATCCGGTAATAGAGGAGGCCATCCTTCAACTCACATCGGTGGAGCCGGGAGCGCTGTCGCGACGAAAGCCAGTCGGACTTCGCGCTCATTCCTGCCGTGAGGAACTTGACGATAGGCGCGACAGCCTCATCGACCCGATACGCCATGCGTATCCGATCATATAGATCCGTTGTCACCCGTGTGATATGGGCCAACTCATAGTCAGGACGCCGAGAGAGGGCGTCCGCAAGCACGTTGAGCTTGCCCGGCTTGTACTCGACGCGGAAGCTGAATTCCGCGAAGAAGGACAGCCACCTCGCCATCCTTTGGGTGAAGTGAGGCGAGTTAGTCGCCGTCCTCAAGGACGCGTGGTCTGTGTAGATCACGAAGGGCCTCGAGCCCAGAAGGTGAACACGAAACTTCCCAAGGGCATATTTCATTGCCAGGAGCTCCTTGTCGTGGACAGGGTAGTTCAGCTCGGCTGCTTTGAGCTGCCTGGACTGGAACGAGATGACTCGTTCGCGTCCGGCCGTCTCGGCCTGCAGCAATGCACACCCGATGTCGTAGTCGGAGGCATCGCAGACGACGCTAAACAGCTTCGTCTCGTCCGGCAAGGCCAGGCCAGGGGCCTCTTGAAAACTGGCCTTGATGCTGTCAAAGGCATCCTGGTGCTCTTGCTCCCAGTGCCAGTCGACGTCCTTTTAAAGGAGGCCCGACAAGGGCTTAGCAAAGCCCGCGTACCCTGCACTGTACTTGATAAGGTAGTGGGCCAAACCCAACTACTTTCGAAGATTTTTCTGGGATCGGGGCGTTGGCCATGCTGCTAAGGCCTTGACCTTGTCTGGGTCAGCCCGAGCACCTACGTTGCTTACGAAGCAACCGAGAACTTTAATCTCTGGTGACGCGAAAACGCACTTGTCGATGTTGGCGTAGAGCTTGTTTGCTCGCAGTACGTCCAACACTCGACGGAGGTGTCCTAGATGCACCTCCATGGCCGTCTTGCCTCCCTCGGCACGGCTATGGACGAAGATGTCGTCGAAGTACGTCTGTACGAAGGTACGCAAAGGGCGGAACAATAGCGTCACCAGGTCGCCGGGGCGTTAGACAAGCCCTGCGGCATGACGAGCCGCTCCCAGAGCATGCCGCTTGGAGTTCTCACCGCGGTGAGTGGGATGTCACTCTCTCGCATCAGGATCTGGTAGTATCCGTCAACCAAATCCAGCGCACTGTACAGTACGCTACCGGCCATGTTGTTTAACAACACATCCTTTCGTGGGATTGGTGTTTGGGCCGGCACCGCTGCGTTGTTCAGCTTGTTATAAGCGTGAACCAGACGCCACTTTCCGTTCGGCTTCCGAACGCAGAAAGTTGACGTCGAGTGCGGGGATTTCAACTCCCACACCATGCCTGCCTTCGCTTTCGCGGCGAAGAAGGCATCAATGACCTCGCACTGTTCGCGCGGGAGAGGCCATTGCCTCGTGACACAGAACTTTGTGCCAGGAACGAGATCAATCTCATGCCGTACACCTCGATCTGGTGGGAGTTGGGTCGGTGGGTGTTTGTTCACCACGTCCGCATACTCCGTCACCAAAGCATACACCGAATCCGTGGGGTTCTTAAGGATCTCAGAACCCAAGCGCGTCTGACGCTGCTTGTTTAGGTCTTCTAGGACGTTCTCACCAAGACAGAGGAGGTGTTCAGCTCCTCCCGAGCGGTCTCAGGTCTCATGAGTACCATCTCAGCAATCTCTCCAGCCTTGATATTGGTCAGGAAAGACTCAGCCGTCATTTCCTCGAGGTGCAGTATCTCTGCAACCTCGGACAACGGTTCCAAGTGGACACCAGATGCCTTGACGGGTAAACCGGTCTCGCCATCGAAGATGTGATAACACTCTTTCACCGGCCTTGTCGGAGGAACCCGGGCCCTGGATTCCAAGTCGCTTGAAGCGACGTCGATCGGAACGAAGTTCGGATCCGACTTGAGGCGGCGGCGGCGTCGTTGACGACGGCGACCGTGACGTCGAGCTTTGCTGCCCACGTCTAGGAATGTCGGCGCTACGACATCCGAGGCACTCGTGGCCTCTAGTGGCACCGTGGCACCCACACAGGAAGCGTGTTCGACGCCTTCCTCTTCAGTTAAGGTCTGGGCGACCGTGAGTGGAACTCTGTTACCCACTCCGAACACGCTGTTCTCAGTGTTCGTGACAGCTGCAGCTGTCTGCGGAACTAAGTTACCCGCCTGTGGACCTAAGTTACCCACTTGGCCAGCGCCTCTTCTGGGCGCTGCCACCATCAAAGCATCCTCGGAGTCGTCATATATGTCGACGACTTTCAAGCACTGCCGGATGCTTTGGTACCCAGGCAGCCCTTGCGGGCGCCCCGGGTCCTGACAGGGGTGGGAGCAGGACTCACCAGTGCTCTGGCGGACTGAGCAGGGCGGCTGGCACCGATTGCCTTGCCTGGCCAGTCGATCCAGGGCTCGTGCTTTTCAAGCCAGGGCATGCCCAGGATCCTATCATTTGGACCCGAGCTCAATGGGAACTGGTCCGTTGGGGCTTGTTCGACCGGGAGCCGACAAGGAAATCCCAGGCCATGCTGAGGCCGGCGTACGCGCCTGGCGATGACCGTACTCTTCTTGAAGAGCCACTTGAATCGCCTCTTCAAGGGTGCTTGACTGCACCCGGAGCAGCTGAGTGCGTGCGGGGCCCACTCGAAGGCCGTCCATGAACTCAGTCGTCTTGATGTGTTCGTTGAGTGGGTTTCTCACTAGGGACGCCGTGAGCTCCCGTATCTCTTGCACATACTCGTGCCGTTCGCGCCTCCCTTGTTTACACGAGAGGAAGCGCGAACGCTGGCGGTACTCGTAGCTTGCCGGGAGGAACGCGGCTCGGAGCTGTTCACACAGCTGAGCCCAGGAGGTGAAACATCCAGGGGACGTTGCTTCCCGTGTGTACACCCAACTCTTAGCACGGCCGCTAAGGTTGGAGAGTGCAAAGGAACACGAAGTAGCTCGGTCGAGATCAGAGCCGCGTCCATCGCGAGCCCTACTTCTCGGAACCAGAAGTGAAGGCTCTCGCCTTCCTTCCCTTTCATACGGCTTAACCTTCAGCCGTATTGGCTTCGGGTGAGGCGGATTTGCTTCCGGAGCCTGCAGGTTCTCCCGCACATGCGCGATGAGGCCCTGCTCGTACGAGTCGAGCGTATTGACGCGCTCGAGCTGCTCAGCCGGTGTTGACACCACCAGGCTCTGCAGGGCCTCTATCTCGAAGATGCCTGCCATCTTCCGAACCGACTCGAACTGAGAGTCGTTCATATGGGAGAAGTCGTTCCTGTCCATGGCAACGAACTTCGGAGAGGTTCAGGTAGTCTACCCGCGGTGGCGTGGATTGACTACTAGTGCTACCAAGTGTGACGGGGTCACACAGCACCTTGTGCTAGAGGAAGTTATCTTCCGAGATTATACAAACTCTCAGTGAGCGGCAGTTCACAGGCCCCCTCTTTATTTAAAAGAGAGCGAAGTGACCTAAATAAGGTAGATTGTAAACTGAGTATATTTATAGGTAGATAAAGTTTGGGTTTAATACAAACTATAAGTTACCTATAGAAATGCAATGTCGTTTGACCAATGGTTGGCTGTGAACGACCTTGGTACCTTGTACCAAATATCCCGAAGTATGACGTGTCATACACCTGAAGTGTGAAGTGTCACACTTCATGTAACCAGGGTACACTTGGGCTACGTACTCCGTTACAGTCTAGCACACGCCGCTTGCGAAATGGCTTCCAGCAGATAAATTGTTGCATGTGCTCATTATTAAGAAGGGTTATAGACACTTAGGAGGGTGAAGGACGTGATATTGGTATGATCCTGCCGCCGACGAAGCCCGCGCGCGGCTTTTGCAATCTTGTAATTCTTGTTGGAGTACAATCTTTCAAAATGCCATTGTAGAGGGAAAACGCCAATGGCAGTTTTATGATTGGAACCGCGATATTTTCGATATTGCCAGGGGCTCCAATTTATTCTTACTCGTTACCGTACTGCACCGAAGAACTTTCAGAGCATTTTTCAGATTCTCGACAACCGATTCGACTATAAGAACCGAGACACTGTAACAGTAGTGCTGGGAACTTGTTCAAAATTACCGTATTCCTTATGTGATTGGCGACAGTCAAATTCTTGAGGTGGTCCAGCCTTTCTGCCAGCATAAAAGATACCTGCATAAAAAAGCTATATAACATGCTAAAATTATATTGGTCGCCAAGCACATAAAGCGCGACGACACGAAATTTAAATCAATTTGATTGGCTGCTGGATTTGTCGCTAATGACCGAGCGTCGCCAATCACATAAGGAATTATCATCGTCTTGAAAGGGTATTACAGTACTGCACCCCGTTTTCGCGGGGATGGACCATATCGGATTTGCAAATAGATCATACTTTAGCTTATAAACAATTGTTGATTTGGCTTCAGGATCATCACATCCTGAAGTTTATCAAAGGTCCAAGGGCGGTATTGGGTGCAGCAAATGAGAGGCCCCCACCACTAAACACCATTGGCCACGGCTCCTTATTAATCGAAAATGAATATATATTTCGAACGTTTCCAGCTGTATACTTCCCACGTGTCAACCTTCTTAAAAAGGGAATGCATCCTCGAGTCGCTTCAAGAAAATAGTGTCCTTGAACGGCACTTCGTCCTTGTTCGTGAGCCACACGTTACCGTCGAGAGTGTCACTGTTCAGCGTATCACGAGCTGCTACGGTCATCTGGTCCCAAGTGATAAGATCCTGAGTTTCTCCGGTCTCCTTGGTAAGCTGCAGAGCCGCCTTGCTTCCTAGAAAACTGAAATACGAGTCAAGTTTGACACTCGATCCGTGAATGTACTTGAGCATCGGGGGAGTAGCCTTGGCGTGACCGACACCCGCAGACATGGACACGCCCTGGATTGATGAGCTGGTAGACGTAGAGCTGTCTGCCCAGACGACGACGTACTCCCAGTAATGACGGTGGCCAGTGAGCCCATAGCGGCCTTTGGGGAAGTACCAAGCGTACATGATGGCCCACTTGTTCTTGTACCAATCCGAACGAGAGTACACTTGTGAGCCCAGTGGGGAGCCCGTGCAGTCTCCATCAGCAGGTCCAGACCATTCGAGACCGCCACTAGCAGAGCCGTTGGGCTCGACAGCAGGGTACGGGTGACATCCATACGATATGTGAAGCTGGGGTTTGTACTTGACAGCAGACTTCTGTGAGTCGGTGATCGGTAGCGGCTGGGTGAACGGCTGCACTTCATCGTGGTTGTCTCGGCTGACTTTAGCATTGGCTACAGCTAGGGAAGCGACGGCGGCGATGAGGAAGGCGCGGAGGTTCATCTTAGTGGAAGACGACTTCGACTATGAAAAAAAAACAAGTGATCGAGACTTCGAAGGCGGCAGATTCAATAGTGAGAAGTATGCTGTCGATACAATACATGTATTTTCCGGACACGATACGCTGTGCAAGACCCAAGCGCAGCTTGACAAGCTGTATGAGAATCTGTGTTTCACTCACCGTCTCAGGCTGATTTTGCAGACTGGGTCTGCAAAACATACTTTCCGTCGGTCTGCTCCTTGTGTAATGGAAACCGTGCACATGTATCTGATCGGCCTGGTCAGACTTGCCTTCGCAAAGATTCACAAGTCAGTGATTTGAAATCACAGCTCCCGTGCTCTCCACAACCCGCAACTGAAGATAGTGGCCGAAATATGTGAACATAATAGGCATCGTAATACCCAGGGCCTCCGATTATGGCATTTTTATAAATGAGAATAAAACTCCGCAATAAATTATCTGATGAAGTGTAAATCGGTACTAGTAGTTCAATAAATAATGGTTTTGCTCCATCAACCGAAATACATACAGTAAGTAGATCATGCCATTATGGATTTAATTTATAAGATTCAAGCGCTCCCAGACTAACCTCGTCAAAAGCCAAGACTCGCTGTTGGTGTAAAGAATACCTTGCATCTTTCTTTCCCGTGTCAGGTGATCTGATTACTGGGAAGCCTAAAACGAGAATTATTACCATAAAAATCGGCTACTGTAGTGCGACAAACGGGCTTAGTTCATTGAAATCAAACTGCATTTTTTTTCATTAATCGGCAGAATCTTCAGTACTACTATTAACAACGAAGATTTATAGCACTCATGTCCGCAGTTACGACTGGATCTTCGTAGCGCTCGAGGCAGGGAGAATGACCGTCTGCATCGAGTGCGCCGGCAGCTGGAGCGTGAAGGTCTTGGCGTCAGTCTGCTTGACACTGACCGTGACGTCCGAGTTATCGCGGTTCAAGAACTGCAGCACCACGTTCTTGTCTGGCGTCACAAACGCCGTGCGGGGGAAGTTACTGAGCGTCTTGGACTTGGGGAAGTCGACGCGACGCGAGCCAGCAGGGACGAACTTGGACAAGTGGCCCATGACGTAGAACATCGGCTGCTTGTAGAACTCGGCGCCGCCCTCTTCGTCCACCAGGATGGGCGCGTCCACGAAGTTCTCGGCCCAGTTGGGGCCTCCCGCGGTATCCAGAGCCAAGTTCCAGTCGGTCCAGCCGACCACAAAGTTGTTGACGTCCTCGATGATGTCGCGGCCGTAATTCTCCGCACGAGACCAGCTCTTGTCCTCGTCCTTCAGAGACGGACCGGAGCCGGTGCCTAACCAGCTCGGAAGGAATCCCTCGCACGCCTCGGTGGCGAGCATGAAGACATTGGGGAATTTATTATGGAACGTCAAGAGTTTGTCAAAGTCTCCGCCGATGCCGAAGAAGAAAAAGTCCAAGTTGCGGTACCAGTGGACGCCCAGTCCGCTGATGTACTGGAGCGACTCTGGGTCTTGGAACGGCGCCAGTTCGTCCAAGATGCCTGACTTCTGGTCATCGCCTGCAATGATCTTGAGGTCAGGGTGGCTCTGGGCCATAGTGGGACCCAGATCCAGCTTGACAAAGTCACGTTGCACCTCGGCAGACATCCGCAGCGACTGCCACGCCGACGTCTGGAGAATGGACTTGGTGGGCTCGTTCTGCACCGTCATGGCCCAGAACTCGATGCCCTCCGTCTTGTACGCGTCGAAAAACTTGGAATAGTACAGAGCCAGCGACTTCCAGTACGCCTCACCGGGTTTGCCCTTGACTGCGCAGTTGATCGTCGTGTTCTCTGTCGTCATCCAGGCAGGAGGAGCCCACGAAGACGCGTACAGCTTGACATCACGCGTGGACGTGCGGAGAGCGCGTTGGATCAAGTCAATCTTGTTCGACGTTCGATCCACGTCGATAGAGAACTTGGCCTGCGCGAGATCCCCCGGGTTGTCGTTGTACGAGTAGATGCTCGTCGAAAAGTCCGTGGAGCCGATAGTCACGCGTCCTAGAGAGTACTGTAGCCCCTTGTCCGAGTAGTACTGGTCCAGTACCATCTGCTGTAGCGTGGACGACAGCTTGTACACGTTAATAGCAGCTGCATCCGTGAAGGAGCCCCCAAAGCCCACCATCGTCTGGTACTGCGTAGACACATCGACCGTGAACGTGGGGTTACTGGCAGCCGTCGCGTCGACATTGACGACCTTGTACGCGAAGCGGTCGCCAGCCTTGGACGACGTGTACACGCCGACTTGTCCCGCAGTCAGTGTCTTGTAGTCATTCGAGACGGTGTCGCATTGAGTGGCGTTGCAGACGCAGACGCCCTTGAGGTTGGTCTGGTAGCGGCTAGACCAGCTACTGCAGGCAGCAAAAGCCTCTTGAGACGCCAGCAGCAGGCCTACTAACGCACTCAGCGTGAAGGGCCCAAGCATGCTGGGTGATGAATACGATGAAAGAGGTAGCTGACAAAATCGAAAGTGCCCGTTAAAAAGATAGCGTGTATGAAACGCATCCCTTAATGTTGTGCCGCCACGTGATACTGTCGTTACCGCAACCATAATATGCGACATTTAAGGTTGCTATAACTCAGTTATGGCTGCTATACCAGAATTCAAAAAAACTCTTAGCGAAAGATAAATCCAATTTTAAGAAAGTATTTTACACGAATGGCGTTAGGGAAGAAGTTTTTCCGTACTAAAAGCGTCCTAAACGTCCTAACTTGTCCTAATACCTACTGTCATAAATTACGGTATTGGCACAAAACTTCGGCATGGGTTATAGGATCGTTAGGACAGTTAGGACAGTTAGGACAAATACGAAAGTTGTAAGGCTACACTACCCATGCCAACGAGAGATATCTTATGGCTTACAGAATGCAGAATGCTACTCAAACGCCATGTATTCCCCGGGGACTTCAACGTCCACAGACCGCGCATGAGCAGGAGCGCTCTGTCGACCATGCTTGATGTCGTCCAGCAATTTTATGTAGGAATGTGCCTCTGCCTTTGCAGCTTCAATGAAGACGAGAATACTTGGATGTGGCGCACCAATGCGAGCAGCAAAATCGCGATTGTACTTCTCCAGCGGGTTATTAGTCCGATTTATCATGCTCACATTGTTGCGCCGCAAGCTACCACACTATTCTGGGAACTACTCCTGCAAACATGATATTTGGGCAAGATCTGATTACTCGCAAGCTTTATGAAGCAAATTGGAACTACTTGTGCAAGAAACGCTTTGATGCTATTCTACAAGAGAATGACCGTGCAAACTCTACCAGACTACAGCACTTCTACCAAGTAGGCGACCACGTGATTGTTCGCATTCCAGCCAAAGACAGAAAGAACAAACACCGGAATGTGGCTAACGGGCCATTCACCATCGTTGCGGTGCACGACAATGGCACTATTACCCTGGACCAAGGACCAACGCAGCAGCGAGTGAACATTCGTCGAGTGTTTCCGTGCTAATGAGCAGTCAGCATGGGGGCGAGTGACAAGGGCGTCGGCCTATGCTGACCGCCATTGCAGCTTGAGTTGAAGTTGCCCTTTATTTTCTATTCTTTCTTTCTAGGCTCTTGTCCCAGTCGGAGACAAGACACGACACAAACTAACAGAAATACCAGTCTTGAACTAGTTGGTTCCCGTTAACTTTTAAAAACCTCAATCCCAACTTTGACTCAAAATAGGTTTTATGATATGTCCTAAATTTCCGACTAAAATACCGGTTTTTAATTTTGGACAGTATTAGGATTGCAATATTTTTCCGGATTTAGAACCTTTTTAGGATACATTTTGCAATCTATGCCAGTAATTTACTACGTATTTTAGGATTTTGTAGGACAGTTAGGACAGGATTAGTACAGAAAATTCGACACCGGCGTTAGTGCACCCTTAACTACAACAACACGGCAGGCTTGGAGCACCTTTAAGCCACTTGGGCGCCCTTAACTGCAAGCGTTAGGGCGCCCTAAAGCCTTGGGCGCCCTTATCGCTAAAAATCGATAACCGTATTTTAAAAAATTGATGCGAAGTATCACCATAAGCGTTATTGTATGAAGAAACGCATTAGGGGTTAACCCCTCTAGCCCCGCTTCCTGTATTCTACAGGATAAAAAATTTCGTATCCTGTATACTACAGGATAAGGTTATTGGCAAATCGGGCTCATACTTATTCAAGTACAACTATACAAACTTCAAGTGATGCTGCCAAATATAAAGTTTGACAGTGATGTAGCTAACCTCGGGCTAATAATTCGTGGCCAGAAATTTTTAGAGATTTAGAGAGCGCGCCAATTTTCGCGCCATTCACGATTTAGACCAGGGGGAGGTAGCACCATGCAGAAGCGAAGAGTTCGGCGACTTACATGGGGACAACTGTGGACCAGACTCAAGAAGCTAGGGTGGCAATTTGAGCGACCAAAGGGGCTAGCTACCGAGAATCGCTACTTTACACCTGATGGATGGAAGAAAAGGCCAAACGTAACACACCTTGTCGACTATTTCGACGGAGCTGACGAAGTATGGCAACACGTGCCAGTTGATGGTACGAATCGGCTCATTTTGATTTTGTTATATTGTTATTAACTCATTACACAGTTATCTATGACATGCCGCCTGCCAAACGACACGCCACTACGAGCTCCCCTCTATTAATTCCACTGGGTGCCCCCGAGCCGCCAGTCAACTCTCCCGTGATTCCGCCTGCCCAGTCGCCTGCGAAGACGCCTGTCAAGTCGCCTGCGACAACACCTGCCAAGTCGTCTGCGAGGACGCCTGCCCAGTCGCCTGCGAAAACGCCTGCCAAGTCGCCTGCGACAACACCTGCCAAGTCGCCTGCGAAGACACCTGCCAAAGCACCTGCCAAGTCACCTCGGAAGACGACTACAAAGTCAGCTGAAAAGACATCTGCCAAGTCACCCACCAATACGCCAGCCAAGTCGCCGGCTAAGTCCCCCGCCCAAGCTCCTGCTAAGGGCCAGACGCCAAGAAAGAAACGTGCGCGTAAAGAGGTCGCTGCGTCTCCTATACCGTCACTACGTCCACTACGGTCGTGTACTGTTCGCGCAGCAGAAGTGGACATATCTGTTGATGATGACCGTTTAAGCTCTGGTGACGAGGACGACTTCTAAGTCGATGAAGGCGATGAGTCCGACATTGAAGGTACAAGTGAAACTTCTGCTGGTGAAGAGGAAGAAAACACCAGCGATGAGGAAGATGCAGTCGATCTCTCAGCGGGAACTCCATTCGACCAGATGAACAAGGACCAGCTGAGCGAACACGCGAAAACAGGCTGGACGACCTACTTCGAAGATTCATGTGAGTGCTTTCGTGTACTATACAGGATAACGAGTGTCCTTTGCTTCGGCTATCCTGTACTCGACACTAATACCCATATATCGTTGCTATGTAGGCGCTTCCCTTCAGCTGCCATCGGCAGAGCTTACACGCTGCTCCGCCACACCTACGGAGTTGGCTACTGCACT
The DNA here is from genome assembly GCF_000142945.1 of Phytophthora infestans T30-4. Taxonomy (NCBI): domain Eukaryota; phylum Oomycota; class Peronosporomycetes; order Peronosporales; family Peronosporaceae; genus Phytophthora; species Phytophthora infestans. The sequence continues at coordinate 176,063 of NW_003303619.1, forward strand.
GGGGAGTAACTTGGAAGGATTGTTTTTCCTGTTCCTGCCTAAATCGATGTGGATGTTTATCGCTACGGAATCAAATCGGTACCAGCTTCAGTATCGAACGCAGGCAGCGGACGAAATAATGACACGACAGCGACAGCTCAAGCTGAGGCGACCTGAGTACAAGATGAAAACTGTACAGCAAGTCCAGGCTGAGCAACGATCGTTCAAGCCTATACAAGCGCATGAGCTGGTACATTTCATTAGTTTACTGTGTGCCCGAACCCTTTGCCCGCACCGTGAGAAGCTGTCGAAGCATTGGGCGGTGGATGTACAAGGCGCGGTTCCTAAAGGCACATTTGGGCGATACATGTCGCGAAAGCGATTCGAAGAGATCGTACGATTTTTGCATTTTAGCGACAACGGTCATCCTGACGCTATCAAGTTCAAGACGTGGAAGATTAAGCCTGTCGCGGACACGATCAACGCAACGTTCAAGCTGGGGATGACAGTAGGGCAACGAATCGCCTTCGACGAAGGAATGATACCGATGAGTAGCAAGTTCAACCCCATGCGGCAGTTTCTTCGAGGAAAACCTCACCCATGGGGTACTAAGTGCTTCTTGACTTGCGATGCAGAGAGCGGGTACTGCTACAGGTAATGGATCACTTAGTCTACAGAACATTGTATTATCCAGGTAGTAAGTAATTATGCTTGTGTCTTATTCTGTATAGGGCCGAGATATACCAAGGAAAGCTCAACAGTGACTGTGCAGACCTGAACCAAGGCCCCAACGCTGTGATCCGTAATGTTGAAGAGGTGCTGGAAGGACTACCAAGGAAGCGTCTGATTATCACCGACCGTTTCTACTCAAGTGTGCTGCTGTCATCTATCCTTCTACAACGTGGACTCTACCATGTCGGCACCATTCAAACGAATCAGCGAGGCTACTGTAAAGACATTCCGTACAAGCAAGCTAAACGACCAAAGACGATGGCGAGAGGGGTATACCGGATTGCACAGTCCAAGACTGAGCCGAATTTGATTGCAGTGTCATGGATGGACAACCGTCCTGTACACTTCATTGCTACGGGGTGTAGTACCCGACCGACAACCCTGTCAAGACGCGCAGGTGCTGAAGTAGTTGACGTGCCAGCTCCTCAACTCGTGAACGACTATCAAGATGGCATGGGAGGAGCAGATATTCATGACCAACTGCGCTTGCAAAGATACTCGATTCAGGTATTATTTTCTCTTTTTCTTATCCTGTATTATACATGACAATATAAACTAACGGTCGAATGTTTTCCTGTATACTACAGAGAGCGATGAAAATGAAGAAATATTACCACACAATCTTTCTTGGGTTAGTTGACATGGTGCTTACCAGCGCATACATCATCTATCGACGTATTCAAGGCAATCTTGCTCCCGGTAAAGCACCCCCGACACATGCTGAGTTTAAGCGGCTGATGCAGACTGCACTACTCAACATTGGACCGGCTGACTTTGCAGGAGACTTGTCAGTTGAAGCATTGGCAGACACTCCGATTTCCCGCTCATCAGCTCCGCGCTACACGCTACCATCACAGCACACGACTAAACAAGTGAGCGCATTTCGCACAACACGTGGAAAGAACGGGACCTACTCACAGAAGCGCCGTCAATACGGCTGCAAAGTGTGCTCGTTGCTGCGTCCGGGCAAGAACCCGTGGGAAACCACGTTTTACTGTGTGGAGTGCTCTGAAGTGAGGATGCGGAGCGTGGATGACGATAATGCCGTTGGAAGAGGGAAGGTGTATCTATGCCAAAAGGTGCGGCAACATGATCCTAGTGGACCTACATACTCGGCCACCTGCAGCCAGATATGGCACGATCTATGGCGGGGAGGAGCGACAATTCCTCCCGGTCTCAAGGCTATTCGGCTGCGTGCTCCTACTAGAGCAGGTGCGCAACGTATAGACGACGAGCTGGAAGGTGACAGTTGTTGCGATGACGGTTCCAGCGTAGGGTCGGGAAATTCACGAAGCACAGCGAGCGCTACGAATGCAGGACGTTCTGCAGAGAATATTTGTGAAGTAGTACAGACAGCAGTGATTTAATCAATCCTATGAGTAATCAAATATGGAATGAATGCAAACTCTTTGTGAGTGATGGTTTTTGTTGATATTTAGAAATTTTCCCTGTAGCCGATTTGTGCGATACAGGATATAGTGCCATATGTTAGAACCACCATTTTAACTCTTACCCTGTACTGCACAGAGTAGATAACTGACAGAGATTGTGAGCTTGGAAAAACTCCGCAAATAATAAACCTAAGTCATTTTCTTACCCTGTAGAATACAGGGTAATTTCCGCCCGAAAACGCGGGGCTAGAGGGGTTAACACATAAGAAGAAGAAGACGAAAAGCACAAGTAGAAAAGGGAAAGCGATATATATATATTTATTGTTTAACTAAACCACGAATGGATACAAGATTATTGTGGAAGCAGCATCTTACTAACCTCTTGGTCCGTCTTCTGCTTTTCCGTCAATTTTTTCTCACTGTGTGGCACCAGCTTCATCGTGCACAGCAACATCCAGGCTAGTCTTAAGCCGCATCACGCTTACATAAGCTTCTGTCACCCGATGGCGTTCCAATCGATGGGTGTTGCGCAAGTGTGCGTACACAATACCCCGGACCATTACTCCACAGCTTTTTAATCAGGTTGTGAGGGCTTGTCGATCCACTTCGCGATAATTTCCTAAGGAAAAAGCTCTTTTGCACCGCAGGCACTGTGCCATTTCTCCAGTTATGACAGCAAATGAAATTTCCATCATCTTCCAGTTCTTTTCAGTAGCACTCCTAGTCTAGCGGCTCATAGAAATACACCTTCAGTACATGTACTGTCGGAAACTGTTGTCGTGGTGGGGAATTGGAAAGTGAATTGATGAATTAGACTAAGTGCACTATGTTGAGCTAGAGGAGCGTATACGTTAACAGAAACGCGATCTCCACAATAATAAACCCCCAGTGGTTCGAGCTTAAATTTATGGGTATAACCACAAAAGGTGTCTCTGATAACCGCTGTCTTAGTGGTTCAGGCCACCCAATAGCCAATGTCAGCGAAACAAATGCGATGCAGCCGTCCATACTTTCTGCAATCATTCTGATTCCGAAATCAATCACGGCGTCGTTCAGCAATCCGCTGCGTAGAACTCCAGAGACAACGTCAAAAAATACGATGGCCGTCGTGTTAATTCTGTATTTGCGACAGATTTTGTCGTGAAAGTGGCGCGTCTATTCAAAGACACGTGAGAAGGGAATTTTATATACGTATAAAAGTTTAGAGTTATACAGAAAAACGGTCTTCGTAGTAGTGTAACTTTACCTATCTCGTAGAGTATGGCATCTAGCGCCTCACTTGAATCGCTTAGATAGTCGAAGTGTCTTCGTCACTGCCATCGTTACCAGAGGAGGAACAAACGTCCAGCACAGTGACGCCGGGCGCGCCCTCGCTCTCGTCATCTTTAGCACTGGCGCCTGTGCCAGTGCTTAAGAACTCGTACGTGGATTTTTGTTGTGATCAACAAAACCACTGGCTATCAGACTCGGAATTATCTGAGAGTAACGGTACTTGATGGTAATTTTTTTGGGAATATATTTCTCGTGGAATTTCTCACGAAACCTAAAATTTTTGAAAATATAGTTAGGGCGCCGAGCACCCTTATCGGTACTGTATATGAAAAAAGTTAAGGGTGCACTAACGACTACGATTTTACACCCATTTAAAATGCCGTATTAGCACCTAAGTACGAATATACTCGGTTAAGTACGATCATATTATTAAGTACGATTGCTCTGAACCGCTCATATTTGAAACTGGGCAGCTCTGCGACGGCCACGCGGTAGATTCGCGCCGCGCTAGTTGGCGTTGCGAGAACGAGAGACAGCGTGCGAAGGATAGGACGATGGCTGGTAGACTACATGAGTCGGGCTTTAGAGCTGTGGTTGTAGTTCTTACCACTTGTATGTGTTTGTGTGCGAACAGAAGCCCGAAGAACGCAAAATGTCAACGGACAACAGAAAATCACGTATAATGCGCTCGGGATCGAGGATGACGACGCCAGCGACGAAGACTACGTGTTGGAGGCCATTTCGGAGGATGAGGAAGAAGATGAGGACCTTTCCTCTGGCAAATTAAACGAGGGAAGCACAACAGCTGCCGGTAAGGTTGTTTGCTGCACTTTACGCTACTACATGTTTTGCTGAGCTCTTGTGTGGGGTGTACATGCATCTAGGAAAGCCAAGCGCTCAGAGTAACAAGAACAAAACGATACAGGGCAACGTGAAACCAGGTATGGTTGCTATATGCGTAAGGGTTGCTTTATTCATCATCTTATAAGCTCGCATTTTTGTTTGTTGCTAGATTCGAAGGCTGCTAAAACATTGCTGAAGCGCACTTCACCTCATATGCCAATAAAGTCTTCTCTGGTTAAGCGGAAAAGGCAGGAAACACCAGTGCAATCAAGTGGCGAATATTCGCCAAGAAAACGCGTGAGCAAGCACCTCACAGAGCTACAATCAATGAACTCAGGTGAAAATAAGATCCTGAATACAGTTCCAGCGTTTGGGCCGGCCAAGATGATTAATTCTTGGGAGGAATTTGAGAAGATCTTCGATGCATACAAGAAGAAGTACAAGCTCAAGTTTCGGGTGCGGAGCTCAGAAAAGACGGCTCTTTACAACTGGTAAGTTTTGCTGTTAGCTTTGGCTGTATATCCAGACTAAAAGGTGGTTATTGTATCTGTAGCACCCATGAAGATCATATACCTACCGAGTTCGAGTGGCTCCAGAGGATTTACCGTTGCACGCACGGAGTACCTCAGGCCTCTAGTACTAAAGGCCACCGCAACCGGTCGACACGTTACTGTAGCTGCAAGGCAAGATTAACGGCCGTTGTCTCTCGCTGTGTGGACAATACCTATAAGATTGTTGTTCGGAACGAGGTATGTGACGAAAGCGTGCTCATTATCTGTTTGACTCTCTAACTTTTGTTTGACCTTGTAGAACCACACGCACTCACACCTAACTACCGGCACGGAGGTCTCTTCCTACCTCACGACCAAGACTCTACCGCTCGATGACCGCGATCGCGAGGATGTTAAGACCTTGGCTGACGCCCGTGTGTCGTCCTCCCACATCACCCGCTTTTTAAATGATCGCCTTGGTACGTGATGTAGCTATTTACGTGATGTAACTTCTTTAATTTTTTGTTTACATTATGTCAACTTCTTCTTAGACTGCAAAGTGACGCCACAGCAGACGCGTAATCTTATCCGTAGCATCATGGGGAAGGATTCCGGTGAAGACCGTCTCAATAATATGCTTCACGCTCTTCGGCAGCTTGATGGCAGCGATGTGCTCGTCATTCAAGACCAGTTTGACGTCACGTGCGGAGTTGTTATGCAGACAAAAATTCAAAAGATGATGTTTGAGCGGGGGGGGGGGGGGAAACGTTGGCAATGGACTTTGCGCATGGAACGAATAACCTGGGCTATCATCTGGGTACGTTTGACACAGCAACCTTACCTGATATAGCAACCCCCTGTAGCAACCTTAATTGATACAGTAGCCGTTGTGGCAACCTTATCCGCTATCGCAACCTTGCTGATCATCATGTATTTCCTTGCTGGTAGGGAGTTTGGTAGCACCACATGCACGGGTCGTGGCTTCCCTGTGGTTGATTTCATTTGCCTCAGTGAGCAAGCAAAGACGATCTCCACGATTTTGGAGTACTTCAAGGAGAAGAATTCGTGTTGGGATCAAGTCGTGAGCGTGGTCATTGATAAAGACTTCACTGAATGGAAGGTACTTGAAGAGTCCTTCCCCAACGCGAAAATTCTCCTTTGCCAGCTCCACGCAATCTCCTACTGGAAGAAGATTATGAAGAGGTCTGTCTACGGAATTAAGACTGCGCAGAGTGAAGAGCTACTTGCCTTGATGGTGGAACAGCTTTTCAGGTATATCGCCACGGTTCTTTCGATACACATATCTTGTCTTACTCTCTGAACTAATTGTTATCTTAGCTCAACGCAGGATGCATACGACACTTACTACAAGAACCTTCAATCGTACTGCCAAAGTAACAAGAAACTCGCTTTCTTTGCGTATTTTGACAAGAACTGGAACACAAGCAATGACATGTGGTCCAACTTTGCACGTGGTAAACATTTTACTGCTGGCAATACAACTACCAACAGGATCGAATCTAATTGGAACCAGCTCAAGATGCTGCTCGGGCGTAAAACAAGAATTGACCAGACCATCGCTGGATTGCTGCAGCACCAGATGACTATCACGCAGCAGATTGTCTCGGAGATCGGGCAGTTGCACTCGAGTACACGGAGGCCTAAGTCGGTGCCGACCTTTTTAAGAGCAGTTGGGGGCAGAATATCAGCGTATGTTTTGGAGACAATTAGGAGCAATTTGTGAATCTGATGAAGGAAACAACATGTGTACAGACATTATCGGTTTCGAAATGGAACGTATACTGTCACAACCAAGGATTTGAGTGCGATGACGTGGACTGGAAGTGCACCTGTCTGTTTTCAACTACCAACCACTTGCCGTGTCGGCATCTCATGCACGTAGCGCACAAAGGACATGGATTCGAGATGCTTCCTGTTAAAACAATTTGCGAACGGTGGAGTACAATGACAGCGTTGAAATCTACCGAAGCATTTACGGCCGCTGCTGATACTCTGAGTTCAATCGTGCGGATGTCGAAGCTAAGGTTGCCAAAGTTAAGGTTGCCCGATGAACCTTGTGTTGACCTTCCTACCTCGTCAGCGCCGAAGACGTCACCGAAACAAGTTGTGTATGTTCGCCTGCGACGACGGGAGCGTGCCAACAAGGTTGTTCTTTCTTCAGGCGAGAAGTATTCGCTTGCAAAGGCAATGGTTGAGCCGCTGCTGGAACATCTAGCCGACTTGAGCAGCGCAAACTTTTATGACGAATTACAGGCGTGGAAAAACACATTAGAAGAAGGACTGCGCCTTGGCAAATCACGTACGAAAAAAAGTGCTGTGTTTGCCGATCACGAAAATGGAGAAGTTGAAGAAGTTGAAGATCTCGATGATGATTTGAGTTCTATTCTAGATCCAGCAGACGCAATGGCAACTGTCAAACTGATGGAAGATCTGCAAATGGACAGCCAGGATGGCGCCATGGATAGTATCAACAGTGGTGATGACGGCCCTCCAACACAACTCGCAAAAGAGCAAAAGGTGAAGTCACCAACTCCACCTCGTGCCGCTAGCTTTGGTGAGCCGACTTCTGGCTCCAAAAAGTACGAGACGGGTGATGTTCGAGACGAAGGAGAGACAACTCGTCAAGTAGACGTTATCAATGTTCCAAAACCGATGCGCCGAATCTGTCGCGTACCACGCCGACACAGCTACGCCAATGAAAGATTTACCCAGGTGTATCGCGGCTAGCTGTACACAATTATCCCAGCGGGCTAACAGTGAAGCTGCACGAATTTGTGACGTGGGCCCGCAATACACCAAACATGAAGAACATCCTGGCTATCATGCAAAAATACCCAGTGCAACTGACGGATGCCTATCTACGATCGCGAGTGATTGAGTGCCATTGGGAAGCTATGAGGTCTGAGGACAACATGCACCCTTTTGTAATTCCCGTGGATCTTACACGGTCAATGGAGGCTGCAATATGTACTGCACGGAAGGAGCAGCGCGAACCCGACAAACTCGACTCAACTGTGTCACAGAAAGGTGTTGTTCTCGACATTGTTGCAACAATTGACCCAAAGCTCTGGAAGTTCTGCAGGTACGGTTGCTTTATCGTTATGGTTGCTATACAGAGTTGTTTTATCTTTATGGTTGCGATACAGGGTTGTTTTGCTAATGTGGTTGCTACTTCGATTACAGTTGATATGTAAATGCAGCAAGTGTTTTCTACAGAGTGAAGGCCAAGGCCAAGTCTTGGGTTGAAGATCGAAAGTGGCTGGAGAGAAATTGGATTAAGGTGGACTCGAATGTTGACCTTTTCGCAAAGAAAACAAAAACTTGGGGTGTTACACGAGAGGCCGTTCGAAATCGACATCAAGTCCTCGCCAATGAAGTAATTTCAAAGTTTTCAGACTGCCGTCTTCGTAGCGAGTACGCCACCAAGTGTGGCAAGGTCACCATTTGCTTCGAAGACGTGGTTGGAAGTGTTTGTCGAGGGTGGCTCTCGGACAGCTCGTCCGACTTCTGCTTGAGTGAAATTGCTGCATCCACGGAGGGCTGTCGCGTGTTGTCATCGCTTCTATGGCAGATTGGCTGGCCGGCGACACCGCCGGTTCAGCTTCGCGACATAAAGTTTGTCGTACATCCCGTCAATTTGAGCGCTAGCCATTAGGGCATTATAATTGTTTGTCTTGGGGTTTCAGACGGCCAGATCCACGCACGACCTCACATGTACGAACCTCTCATTAATAATTGCTATCACGGTGAAATGGAGACAGTTTGGGAAAGAAGTAAGCGTAACAACAAGGAAGGGCTGCGAGGATTTATTGAGCGCTGGAACGAGTCCTCCAATCCTGGCTGTGTTATGAAGATCCACCCAGTTTCGTGGGTGGACGCCCCGCAACAACCTGATAACTCCAGCTGTGGTGCCTTGGTAATTGCACATGCACACAGCGTTATTGTAGGGAATGCAGACCTGCATTGCTACAAGATCAGCAAGTCAGATGTCGACGTAATGCGCTTGAGGATGCTGTGGTTACTGCTTGTACAATCCCGCAAGCGACGAATGTCGAAGGCAGATGCGGACACGGCAGCAAAAATTCATCAGAGACTTCAGGATGAGCTAAAATAGCCATGTGAATTTGTATTCACAATTAATACAGCTACATATCGTTGACTAATTTCTTAACCGATTAATTGCCATCTCTAGCAGCACTCCAAAAGACATAACTCCGTCTTGACCGATGCCCACACCGTCCAAGTCATAATCCAAAGCGTAAAGGCCTTCCTCGTTCTCTTCAATTCGAGCCATTAGCTCCATCTGTACTCTCAGTATTTGCTCCAGTATCTCCCCGATCTCCTCCAGCTTGCGCTTTGTGTCCGTGAGCTCTTTTCGCCGTGCGCGTATCAGTTCGCTGGACAGCGATTTTTTATCCATCGTCGTGAAGCCTGTATATCGAAGTGTGAGAAATGTGTGGTGTACTCGCATGTAGTGTTGTGTACATATCTCTATTTTTAGACTTTGAGCATGTTATGCCTCGTAATTTACCGCTGAATTGATGACGATGGCGACGTGGTAGTGCAACAAAAAATAAAATACCAGGACAAACATATGTTTTGAGGTTGCTTTAGGCGATATGGTTGCACTATTTCTTGTTGTGTTGTCGTTAAATGGTTGCGGTAACGCCGTTCCTGCCCAAGCGTCTGTATGGTAATGTGGGATGTGGCGTGTGTGTCACTCGACCTGAAACTTGGTTTCGAGCAGAGAGGCAGGTGCACTAAATGTGCAGCCACGGATACATGTTGTATCCCGGATACAGTATCCGTGGCTTTATGTTGTACATGTACATGTACCTCGAAGTACCCGTAGAATTTTAATACCTGTACTTCAAGTACTGTACCTGTTACTGTACTAACAACGATGTGTCCGCCCACGCCCACTGGGCGTGATCTTGACGCCAAGAAGTGAAGTCGATAAAAAAGCATAAGTAAACGATGAATTAATCAAATACCATGTACCAATAAAAACAATGGCTGCTTCACTTTTAATTCTACAGCTCAGTTCATGTATTAAAATGTGTCAGTAGTTTATTAATAGCAAGGAAAAGCTAAAATTATACATTTTGGAATGATTTAATTTCGAGGAGAAACTCTTTATGAAAGCAATAAGATAGTTGCTGAAAGTATAGTATTTTATGAACTGTTATTTTAAAGGCGTTAAATACCAATACTGTAGAAATATCGGCCGTTTGTGCAACTTGGCTTGCAACCCTTTTTTGATTGGTTAACTAGTGCTGATGACTGTGCTTAAGTGCACAAAGCGGTAGCTACACACGCAGAGTAGGATGGCCGCGATTCTTACGAGCCGCACGGAGGGCCACTAAGATACTTGTCACTGAGAGCTGCCTACCATAGACTGAACATACCTTGTCTATCGCTGCGTCACTGGTAAAACCTGAGCGCACCAAGCTAGCGACTACGTCCCAGAACACTTTTCGCCTAGAGAAGGCGAATTTGTTCGCACCACGCTCGATTGCCGTAAAGTCTTTTGCTGCTTTCAGGTCACCGCATCCGACCTGGTATTCGTGCCAAAGTTTGAATAAATCTTTTGGCCGCTTTGAAAGTACAGCCGTAGACGCTCAGCGAGTCGGAGGCGGATTAGGTGGAGATGTAGTTATATCCTGCGTAATAACGTCGCGCCGAAAAGCTGGCTGCATGGCAATTCACTTTAGTTTGGCCTGAATCTTCTGTAGCTCTCGTTGATTCTCACGCCGTAAACGCATGACTTCGTTCAGCACTTCGGCTGTTTGGCGTCGCCCTGCTCCAATCTGCGAGTGAAGGGCTGCTAATTCACGGCGACTACCATCTCCGAGTACAGCGCTACCACGGCATGAACCTCGTGAGCTCTCGCTTGTACTGGCTTGTCATAGTGCTGGGGCTTGTGGCGTTCTTTTCTTTCTCTGCAAACTTCTGGCTTGATCTCACTTGGATTTTGATATCTGGCTCTACACTAAGTACGTTTGCAACCTTACTTGCTTTTTGTATCAGATTGGGTTGCAAAACTGACCTGAACCTGCCACCGTGTGAACAACTCAAGTTGCAATCACCACCCCACCGTTTCGCGCTGTGCAAGGCACAATTGTGGTCTATACGCTACGTGCAGCCGATCAGAGAGCAGGATTTTCAAAAATACATCCTTGGTTGCAAATGGCCGATAATGTGGATGTTTCAGTTTTAGAAAGTAAAGAAAAGGCCAAAACACGTTTAATTAGCAAACTACCCCTGCAACCAAGCCGGGGTTTTAGTTGTTTCAAACTGCTTTACGCCCTTTAGCTCAATAAGTGGCTTATTCTAAATTTTTATTACGGCAAAATGCTGCACCAATGCAATATAGAGGGTACCGTATTCCTTATGTGCTTGAGTGTGGTCCAGCTTATCCGTGTGAAAAAAAGTATTTGTCGCTAAGCACATAAAGCGCGACGAATCGAAATTAAAAA
>NW_003303619.1:187370-190718 GCF_000142945.1 Phytophthora infestans T30-4
TTCATCACTTGAATTGTCACTGATTCGGGATAGTGACCCCGCGTCAGGACCATTCTCTTATTTCTGAGAAAGCACTTCACCACAAACGTGTCATACTCAGCAACATACAGCTCCAAGTTCAGCAAATAAAACGCTGAAAACAAAGTGCTAAAAATGGCAGCCCGGCCCGAACGAGCGTCGACAGCTCAGTTTTATGGCGTTGGGAGAACACAGACAACGATGTCATCGTATTTAGCGGACAATGCAATTTTAAAAAGATCGTGTTGGAACGGATTGTAGGGGACCACCCATTGATTGATGGTCGCGTTGTCCCATACTTTCCCCTTATGGCACAAAATTCCACCCGGACGGCGACCACGCTTGTACGTGGGGTATTTGTCGGGGGTCATCACCGTTTCGTCCGCGAGCGCCTTTGGAAACTTCTTGGAGCACCTTCCGTTCTTCATGCACGGGCAGCTCGGGTTTGTTGACCACAGGGTCCATGCAGCATATTAAAAATCACCGTATCGTACAGCTCGGGGTATTTCTCTTTATCCGGGAGCTCAGCGGACACCAGCTTATCGACGTCTTCCTTGGTAGTGGGCTTGTCCTCTGGACGCAGGATAAGCAGTATGTGGGCGTGGGGAAGACCACGCTTCTGATATTCCACTACATGGACTCGAGCGGCTTGAATCCCCAGCACACCCTCATCGAGATCCTTGTTAAGAGCTTTTAGTTTCTCCATGAACACGCGAGCCACGATGTCCGGTCGGTCGGATGCTTTCTCTCCACGGCGTAAGTTTTCCTTGATCTCAGGCCAGTTCGGGTTGCATGTCATCGTAATGAACAGGTTCGGGGCTCCTGTTTCACGAACGATAGCCATGGCATCCAAGAAGCGTTGGTACATGTAGCGGGGGCCACCTGTAAACTTCGGAGGTACGATGATCTTGCGGCCAACCCCACCCGCATCTGGCTTCGCTGACTCCTGCTCCGTATTATTCCCACGCCGAGTCCTACGTATGGCCGCCTCGTCGTCAGCTGCCATTCGGTGGATTTCAACAGACTCGCCACGCAACGCGTCCGTGAGTCCCTGGAGGGTTTCCAATCGATACTGGAGTTGGTTCTTCTTGATGAAGCGCAGGCGCTCTTGTTCGCATTTGGCCCATTGGTCAACGCAGTATTGCTGCGTCAGTCGCCCACCGCGCAGGATAAGAGAATTACTAACCGTCCGGTCGTAAAGCAGATACGCCTCATATTCCCGAACGGACATGGTTAGGGGGTCACCGTGGCGATCGACGGGATTACGTACGGGATATCGTAAGTCCAGCCATCGTACGGGATATCGTAAGTCCAGCCATTATCCCCGTACGGAAAGAGTAGAGGGTACTGCAGCGGGTCGTAGGTAACGCTCGTCTCAAAGATGCGCTTGAAACCTCCTCCTGTCGTGTGTAGGATTATATCCCGATGCTCAGCCGCGTTTGTATCGATCACAACGGCTGCCAACTCTGATGCAGTTGGGGTGTTATGCGTACCCGGGTTCGCATTCCGTGTGACATGCAGACGCAGCTTAAGGTGATCCCCCTCCGGAAGAAAATTACTCAAGGCTAATGACGGATCATGCTCATCAACGTCTTCCCCTGCCGCTCGGCGTCGTTCGTGCTCCCTGATGGCTGCTGCATACGCATCCCAGCCACGATCTATCAAAAATCTACGCGCGTTGATGAATTCTTGTGTGTACGGATTGTGCGCCACCATCATCTGGTCAATCGTTTCCATGACGGCGGGATCGAGGCCTTGCGTCATGTTTATACGGCTTCGCACACGTGCATCCATGTCTGGATCGGTAAAGTAAACTTAGACATACATGGAGCGGCCGAATGTTGGAGGTAGTAACGATCCCAAGCGATGGCACACTGACCCTTGTACACGGAAGTTGTAGACACCATTCCGTGTCACGCTTTCGTCGACGTTGAGAGGCCGAGACCGCGAAGCTCCCATGGACGTAAATGCGAATACGTTGTTGTAGGCTCGGATTGACCGCATGAAGGTCGGATTTTCGAAAAGTGATAGTAGAGCATCCGGTGCTGTTCGCGAAGATGGAACGAACACCAGTCCGTTACGACAGCAGCATCCGTCGGTTTCTTGCGGAAATTTCCAAGCGTTGCAGTAGTGACAAATTCGCTCGTTCTCCTGGTTCTCGTCCGTGTAACGCGTGAAGTAGTGACGGCCCCCGGAAACACTGGAAGGGTCAAAATGTTCGTGGTAGACGAGGCCCTTCTTATACTGCCGAGACCGCCTGCGAAAACGCTCTTGTTCTTTGCGATGCTCCCTTTGTTCATCCGTCATGGCTTTTCTACGCTCTCTATGCGCGGCTGCGTATGCTCACGCTCTGCTTGACGCTGCTCATCTGACATGCCTTCCCTGCGGACTTCGTGTTCCACTGCATCCCGAATCCTTGCATTTTGACTGGCCTCCTCAGTTCTTGTGGCTCTGTGGGTTGGCTTGCGCATCGCGCTATATGTTCGATGAACAGAGAGGCCTTCTGGCTCCAGTCGACCCCGTCGAACCCTGGCTTGTTCGGCATTTCGCTCGCGGTCTCGAATAACCTGGGATTCGGATCTGTTAGCTCTGCGTATGCGCTTTCTCTCCGCGTCTTTCTCTCGTGCCCGTTGTTTTTGTGAACTCGTCATAGCAGCTCGCCTGACGCGGGCTCTTTCGGTATCACGCGCCCGTGCAGCTGCTGCGCTATCGTTGACCGAAGGTCCGGACATTCCAATCTGAAATTCGTGGGTATCGTGTAGCCCCTCGCGACGCGTCTCCTCCTCGAATCGTCGTTGATGCTCCACAGGATCTTCGTCTTCTGTCTTCTCCTCACGCTCTACCGCCGGAGCAGATACTCTCATCTGCTCGGATTCAGTTGGTGCTGGTGCTTCACCTAAGTCGAGCTGCTCCAACTCTTGGATTGCCTTGCGATAGCGCACCTCTGCTTTACGAAGCCTTTGTTTACGGAGCTGCCTATCTTTCCTCGGTTCCAGTTGCGTGGGTGAAGCGTTCTCCTGCCGAGCTCGTTGTACACGCTCATCTAGTTCGTCTCGGGTAATTCTAGTCATTGTACACATTGCGTCAAGTTAATTGTACACCAAATCCCGCTACACAGTTGTTAGGAAACCTTTTTCTTTTCCTCGGGGCTCTTGCCATGTCCTCGTATCTTGAACTGGACTGTCGCCTGATTTAGATATACAAATCACATTGACTGTTAGACTCGAAAGTCTAAGTGCACTGGAAACTATGCTACAGCTACTTCATGAATATAAGCACCAGAACATGGACACGGTACAAGCAACGTGGTATTCGAATAGAGCCCCGAAG